>NC_134571.1:111106671-111406671 GCF_050947875.1 Dermacentor variabilis | reverse complement strand
TTGCGTTGCTCCTATTATTCGTCCCTGTTTGTTTGCGCACAAAAAGTTTTAAGATGAATCTGTTCCAAATAGGCCGACTCTCAGTTATGCTTCTATACGGTCTACGTGCAGTGCGTTCATATATAGATCCGAAACAAGGCTTACGTAGGAGTTAGAGTAATCAAATCTGCTTTCCGGTTAAATATGCAAGAGGGTAGTTAGCTAAAAAAGGCGCATGCGAAATTAACCTAATATGTACGTGCGCGCGGAGCGTCAAAATATAAAACAACATTCGAAAGAAGCCGTGGGCGACGCGCCTCATTGATCAAACGGGGTCGATCTCACTACCAATCTTATGGCGTTGTTCGTCTTCCTGTACGCAGACCCGGGAACGCTATGTGACATCTGGAAAGGAGCAGGAATGAGCAAGAGACTGCCAGAAGCGCGTTCGAGCTACTTGCTCGCAATTCAAGTACTGTCGCCACTCGTACTTTTCCCAAAATGCCTTATACGCAAAGTCCATCGATGTTTAGCACGCCAGCACGAGAACGTCTAAGCGAATGCAATTGCAAGAAGTCTGTTTTTATTTTTTTAGGATCCTTCGTCGGCCTCAGTGGCTTCCTTGTAATTGTTAAGAATGTCGAACGTTTGATGTGGAACCCTTTGAAGTTCACTTTGGAAAAAAAGAATGCTGTCGCATTATTTTATCTAGGCCTTCTGACTTAAAAAATGAAATCGTGGGGTTTTGCGTACCAAAATCAGGGTATGATTACGAGGCACACCGTAGTGGAGGACTTCACAAATTTGGACCATCTGGGGTTCTTTAACGTGCACCTAAATCTAAGTACATGGGTGTTTGCGCATTTCGCACCCATCAATATGTGGCCGCCTTGGCCGGGATTACATCCCGTGACCTTGTGCTTAGCAGTTCAACACCATGGCCACTAAGCAACCACGAGGGGTACTTTGCGATTCCAGAGAGAGAGAGAGAGAGAGAGAGAGAGCGAAAGAGAGAAAAGAAATGAAGTTGAGGCACGGGATAAACCGCGAGGAGCAACTAGTTTATCACGATGTGGGCATTCGTTCTGCCAAGAATCCTTGTCCTAATCACGAATGCATACGGATATCACAATAGAAATCTGAAATATTTGATGGTGAATTCACCGGTGCAGCCTACAACAGCGAGTTGAAACAGCGCGAGGGCGAAGCAGTCCTGCAAGTGTTGACGGCGCGCACAGTGGTGCGCGAGAATTTTGTTTCAAAAGCAGGTGCCTAGCAACTGTGTCCAAGATTGCTTTGGTCGCGAATCACTTCCACAGTAGCTAGACAGATGGATCAATAATTTAGAGCGCATAGATGGCAAACGTTCAATTGTTTAAGATGGGGCGAAATGTCACCCAAACTCTTAACCAAAGCAGGAACTTCGTCTGTACTTACACCCCTACTCCCGAATTCATTCACTAAAGTGTACCTAGATATAGAAACATATTGAAGAGAACGTACTGTTGTTGGTTCATGAGATGTTTGCCGACCAGCGCGTATTATTAATGCAGCACCGCCGTACTCGTTGTATATAATTCAAGATCTAAAGGCTGTTTTTGAGATGCTGCCTGAATCTAAATTCGCTCTCGTTATCTGCAGGAAGATATAACGTATTCTAACCTGCCAGGAGCAAAAGTATTATTTGTCCGCTGCCATATGTCTCCCGAAATGGGCACCATGCGCACGTGCTTTCAGAGGAGAGAGAGAGAAAGATAAGGAACCGATAAACGAACAGAAGAAACGAGAACAAGGGCAAGAGATCACGCCGTCACACGCAGATTGCGATCATTACAGGCAAGGGCCTAGTTTCTTGGAAGACGACTAGAATTCGAGCAAATGCAGCTTTCTGAGCCTCGCATCATGTCGAAGTATGACCTTTTGGAAACAAGAAATCATTAAGCGCAGTTCGTGCAAGACGAAATCGTTGGAACTTGCTCAGCCGCGCACAGCAACATCTGCGGATGTTGGACATTGTAAGAGCAAGTGCTCAAGAGTGTTACTGAAGCGTCCGCAAGCGAGGAAAAATGGGCTCGGCGAACGTCATTGTCGGTGAAGACGTTGTGGGATATTTACATAGCCGATACATAATTTGAGCCGTAGACACCTACGGCGTTGGGTTAAATCACGATCAGGGATCGGTGTAGCGGTCATATAACGTACAACTGTTTTTATCGCAATCTTCTGACGTCAAATTCACGTAACTGATGGCGCAAGCGTCAGGTCGTAACCCGCAACGTCGTTTGAACATCCCAATCAAACGCTCTACTAGTTTTCGGGATGTCCTTTTTGTTTGCTTTTAAATCGAATAGCATTCCCTACCTTGACAGCTTCCTTTTATCCAATCGGCTGTCAAGAAACGAGGAACATGCAGAATAAGGTTTCCCTGAGGCCGGACTAGCGTAGAGAAAGAATATAAGCGGATGAGGAGGGCCGGGCCGGTGTCCTTAATTAAACCGCTTCCCCTTGCTCGACTTGTAGTAGCTAGTCGATAAACGCGGCGCTGTGCAACTGAAGGGTAAAAGTGCCACTAAGACGGATGCTCAGCGTAGAAGAGTTCGCAGAGCGATGCCGTATATGTGTCGGAAAGGATGCACAACATTATAATGCCTATCCAAAAATGTTTATTAAACGCAATTAAAAACCAATCTCCCCAACGATTCCAATTAGTAAGTTCCAGAGTGATCTGCGGACAGCGAACTTCTATTCCTTTCAGAAAAGGACAGTCTTCGGCTATTCAAAAAAAAGAAAGATGTTCAGTCTTCTTCGGCATAATAATGCATCTTTAATGCGTACACGTCGCTTTGACGTGGTGAGCTTTCGCGGGTTTGTGAAGGCGAATAACAAACAGGTGACGTTGGCTTGGCCCGAAAACATTAGGCCAAATGCGGAAGGCTAATTGCGAAAAAGGCGTAGAATTGGAAATACCCTTTTTTTTCGCTTTAATCGCGCATAATCAGTGTGCGCACGTCAGAGCAGATGGGGAGTTCTCGCGGCTTTAGTGATTTCCAGTGACGGAAAGGAGAAGTGAGGATGGCTCGAAAAATGTTTGACGAATAATGGAGGGCTCATTGTAGAAGAGGAATAGAACCAGTTTGTAATAGTTTTGCATTATAGCGCTGTCAGGCAAGATTGCTTGGAAAGCCTTTCATCTGGGTCTGAGCACTCCAGGTGATTGCGTATAAGGAATCTAGCGTGGTCGAATTTGCATAATTTATGCTTTCTGAAGTCAGGGTTGTGTACTGACGCCGCCAGAGTTATCAGCTGGCTTGTTTCTTCAGATACCATTGTATTATTGGTATATACAGAAACATCACTTCCCTCAGATGCAATATTATGGGACATTTCGAGTACTTTACATAATAGGAGTGTGCCAGCGTTGGCATTTCACAGCCGGCTGACAGCTCCGCAATAGTAACTTGAAATTACATCCTTCGACAATTTCAGATTTTGGCTAACATATTTCAGGCACCATTATAGTCCTAAATAGTTGTATTGATGGCGAAGGTGCAATAGAATCCCTTCGAATACAACGCTGTACTTCAGGTTCTGAGCAGTATTACGCGGAATTTGCACTGACTTCGTGAACAAAGGCATATCTGCAAGCATTGATAAAATATGTATATGTGTATTCTAGAAGGAACCTTGTCAGCCGGCATAGACCTGCAGGACACGCTGCTGTTTTCTTTGAAAACCCTGCAGACCTTATGGCTACGAGCAGCCGAGGAGGGTTGTGCTCTCGCCCAAAGGCCGCGTCTTCGACATTCACAGTCTCAAAGAAGGCAGACATCATTTTCTCCATTCGCGTCTACGCCACGCTGGCCAGGCAAAGAAATTGAAAAGAGAGCACCCCACACAGCGCGCTTCTCGCGCAAGTGACATTGTAAACAGGATTCTATTGGATTGCGAATGTTCGTACATATTCCTTAATGATAGTATCCTGGAATACATGACATTATTCGTGAACAATTACAGTTGTGACTCGCTAACACAAGGGTTGCAACGTGGGCTTGTTGGTAATGCATCTTCAAAGGGAGTACGGTAGCGCGATTAAAAGACGGGACAAAGGAAGACACATAGGGACTCACACAGCGCTGTGTGTGTACCTATGTGTCTTCTTTTGTCCCGTCTTTTAATCGAGCTACCGTACTCACCTCGCTGCAACAAATGGCAACCCCTCCATCCCCCTCCCCCTGGCGGTTGTTCATCCTCCGTTCAAAATGCGCCGTGCCTTAGCGCCACAACCAACTGGTCAAAGTGCATGGTAAGCAAGCAAGCTTCGTAAGATTACATGATTTTTAACGCACTTTCAGTGGACATTGCATCCGCATCGCTGTCATAATGTCATAATGTCGTAATGCTAAGTGTGGGAGGAAAGAATATAATAAAGTAAGAGTATTTCATACCACACAATTCTCATTTTCATTATTTCTTTGTTGTCTCAAGGCAGTGTACGACTTGTTTAAAGCTGCGTAATATTTTACTTCTTTTCTTTTTGAAGTATTTGCTACTCTAACTTTTGTTAACTTCAGAAGTCATGGAGCAGAGCATGCACCGATAAAGGGTCACAAAAACGCGCCAACTAATTGCTAGCCGCAATGGTTGTCTCATCTGTTCATTCTAATGTTCGCGTGTGCTTTATGACTTATACGTGATCTTCCATCGACTGGTCCAGCAGTCTGTGATTCTACTTTGGAGACCTTTCTGCAATTTACACTAATGCCCTACATTATTTTCGAACGTGAGAATTGAAAATAGCTTTCTAGGTACCGGTCCTCGCCGCATGTTTGTTGCAATGCCACGAAATCTAATACTGTTCTTCCTGTACATCCATTGCAAATAAAGTAGAATTTGCGGAAGACCTAACATATTTGAATTACGTTCTCGCGGCGTATCGCGTACAATGCTAGTGACTTGGCAGGAGTCTCGAGTGAATTCGATTTCAGTGACTGCGTTCCAGTGCTCGTTATTGATACTGCTACTGACAAAGCTTCTGCTTATACTTGAACGAGGCACTCCAAATTTTTTTCGCTTCCGCAGCAAATGTGTCACTGCGAAAAAAAATGCTAAAGAAACGCCCGTGGTGAAGAAAAAAGTGCCTTCCAAAGTCGCGTGAACATCGAAATGTTTTCTACTGCTCGACGAAGCACTCAAGTTTGATAAGACCTTCGAGCAATCTTTCTTCCTTTGTATACTAAGCTTTCCCTGTTGAGGTATGTTCAGCCGAGACTACAGTGGCGGTAGAGCGCACAGAAATCCACAAAGAAAGAAGCGAGCAAGATCCAGCTTCATCCGGGAATAAAAAGCGGTAACTCCAACGCCCCAGCGGCAATCCTTCTAAATCGGTTGACAGAGCCTTCGCTTTAGCTAGATTATTTTTCCTCAGGACGCACCGTTGTTTCCGCCTTCGTATTCCCTGGATAGATACAAACTTCGCTCACTTAATTCGCTCGTCTTTTTTTGTAACTTGTTTGCCATCCTTGTCCTTTGACCATGCCTTCCGGGCATGAAGAATATGATTATTCGCCGCCCGCTTCATTTTTCGCTCCTTTCGCTGCATTCACATATTCTCTTATCTAACGTGAGACGCTTCCTGCCTTTTCATTTACTTCTTTTTTTCAATTATTTTCTTCTTGTAGACGCGCGCCGCTATACGGTTCGTCACGTCGGGAGCTCATTTTTAAAGCGGACACTGAGGCACGAGTGAAAGTCAAAAGTTTTCGAAAAAAAAAGAACTAATTTCACCATATGAGAAAGCTAAGAGAAACGCCGAAGAGCACGGTGGAGTAGCACGTACGTACGTAGCAGGTGCCGTGAAAGCGTACTGTACTATACGAAGGCGCTAAGGTTGTGCATCAAGGACAACCATACATACATCCCTGCCCAAACGCTCGAGGGTATACACTTCATAGAATATTACAGACAGAATAGATAAGCACGGAACGGCGACAGAACAAGCCAGTATTATTCTTTTCTGCGCCATTTTATTTCGCTACGTGTTTTCGTTCCAGTTTGGGCTGAAGCGGAGACTGTTCCAGGAATCGTTGTTGTGCTGCACAGTAGGTCATGATTGGCTCCACGGGTGTATTTACTGTGCTAGCGTATGTAATGTTTCGAATTCAAATGTAAGTGCTGTTTTTTTTTCTTTGAAAACTACCTGTCCCATTGCATTTCCGTGCTAAACTGAACAAAGTGTGAATGCAAACAAGGCAGCCTTTATTAGCGCGAAGGGCCAACATAGTGCGCTAGTTCGTTCGAACCTGTTGTGGCACAAAATCGATTTCTGGCAACACCGTGTTCACTTTTGCTTTCTGCACCTACGCAGAAAAATTCTGCAACTTTTTACTTAAGTAGTGGTTCCACATCCGAGCAGCACTTGTGTTTTTTGTTTCCTACTACACGGCTGAATTTATTTGTTTAGCGAACAGAACCGTCGTGCACTATAAAAAAATAACGTTCTTTTTTTTTTTACAAGGGAATCGATTTGTTTTGTGGTGAATCATAGAGACCCGTGTTGTGAGCAGTCGCGTTCGTTTCAGAAAACTGCTGCACGCCAGACCGGCCGAAAGGTTGATAAGGATTCGATCGGTTTGCTTTGTGTACACGACGCCGACAATGCGATGTGGTTTCGCGGATGGATGGAGCAGGCAGGACACATGCAAACAGAGAAATGAATCTGACGCACCGCAGCAAAACTGCGCATCTCGTCTACTGAACTTTGACTACGGTAATGCCCATACATTCCAAGCGTGCACCGTGCTATTACTCTAGTTTCGTGTAGCACATGATAATACTGGCATTTCTTCGGATTCAGTGTTGTTACATTTTTTTTTTACAAAGCAACCAATGAACCCCATGATAAGTTATTAACCTAACCTGACAAAAACCCACGATGCACGTGTGTGTAAGCAGATAATAAGGAAAACTGATATTTGAAAACAGTTGCTAAAGAGCGAAAGAAAAAATCCCGGACTCCAGCTAGCTTTTTCAGCACGTTCATCGCAATATACGGGTAATAGTTTTTTCCTTCTAAAATGTGTGAAACGGATGTGTTGTACAACTCTCACAGTAAACGCATATATAGTTGAAGCACATTTACTTCTACTTTTAAATACAAACCGACTGTAAATTACTTTACTATGCCACTTCCAAGATGAAAAAGAAAAGTAATTGTTGATGTGTAATTTGTGGATTTTTTTCATTTACGCTGTCGCCTTCCGGCAGGTACGGTGAGCTCCGTCGCGATGTTCCAAGAGCAATTGAATGCATATTAATATTTGCCCCTACAAAAGCAACTTCGCCGCGGAACTTCCCAAGCGCAAGTTGAAGAAGAAAAAAACTTCTTTCAGACCTCAGCATCCGGCTAGTCCGAATCACAGGACAGATTCAACAGATTACACCTTGGGCACTCTTGTGCTGCAGTTTCCAGTGTAGTGAAAGCAGGCTGTTTTTTTAGCCCTGTGTTCCTCTTCAGGGTCTAATGGTTCATCAAGATTCGTTGTCACAGGCCGGAGTTCTCGCTAAGGAAAGAAAGGCGAAGTTCTGCTCAATTGTTAAATATAGTGCGCGCTAAGATCTGTAAGTTCCTTTTTCGTTTCTTGCATGAGGTATGCTGCCTTATAATACTTCTATATCATTAGGGAAGCGGAGGCGCTGTAAGTGATTACAGCGAATTGAATGTTAAGCCGAAATCAAACCTCGTATTAAGCTTGCTGGTCATACAGGAGGGTGCAAGGCAGAATTATCAAGGATTTTTTTCCATTATGAAGCCCAAACATAACGTGTACAATTGCGATCTCCATAACGGTACCGTGTCTTGGTATTAGGTGCAGCAATGAAAGTCACTACTTGCGTTTTCGAATCATTTTAAATGCAATTTGAGAATGTTGTAATTAGGAGAACAGCAGTCTCGATATTTGCAGGGAACAAGTTATGTATTTGCTCGACAGGTACGGATGGGCTAGCTGAATTGATCCATGATATTGGCTTAGGTGCCCACTTGAAGAAATATTCGCACAAGCACGAATGATAAGTAGTTACGCAGGCTCTAAATGTGTGCGCGCCCTCACTATACATGTTTGTGTAAACGTGTATTTAAGTGGCGCTGCCTAAACAAAATAACGAAGATTAGCTAGTTCTTTCCTTTATTTCTTTCGCTTCTGGTATACTTTTTAAGTGAGTCAAGCTTCTGAAATGGTTTTGTTTTTTTGGGGGGTCAAGCACATTCAAAAGAGCTCATTTGATTCTTCTACCTGTAGTACTGTTGTAAATTTTTCAGCCTGAAGCGTGGTTTTCAAATTCACCAATGCAGTGCAATATTTAAAAAAATTCGGAACGTTAACTTCGTACTTGTGTATTTCTTACGCCGATGAAGATACACGGTAATGAGTTTTCAGTACATAAAGTTCATTTGTGACACAAGATTGATACGTTGACGCAGAGAACGTTGTATCTAGCCTAGTACAGAAGTTCGGATAACAACCAAAACTAAGTCTAGAGGCAGCAGATTTCTCCGCTTTATTAATAAAGGATCTTATTAAGAGACATGCACAATTGTTCCCAGGTGGATGCCTATCTCAAAGGCGGTGATAGAGGCGCTAACGGCCGTGACTTTCACGAGGGTGCCTTCAGTAGGAAAGAAAGCGGCACGGTAACGGAGCAATTTTAATCAGCGCATAATTTAAGATAACATAGCCCGTACATGTCATTCTGTCGGATGAATAAAAGATTTTTTATTACGGTGTTCTTCCCTGTGTCACATCCACTCAAGGGAGGAAAGATCCCGTTGTGTAAATACTAAAAGTACTCAATGTGGTGTCACACCTGTAATTAATGAAAACGAGGAAACACTCTGCTTCCATACTGAAAAAATGAGGCCACTTATTGCTTTCTCAAAGGTGTTCGTCCGGCAAAGCTCGTAACAATAAGAGCAACGGTCTAATTGTGACGGAGAATATATTTTTTTGTTAGTTGCACAATAGCTGGAGAAGGTCTTAAAGGTGCTAAGAGACACAGAAAGATAAAGAAGAAAAACACAGAGAGAGCGAGAAAATACAGGAGCCAAAAAGAAAAGGACATAAACACAAAACAACGCTTCAATGTCAAAGAATTGTACTCGGGGCACTGTAGAGTCGTCTACATTGCAAATATCGAGCGCGTACACGACAAACTATCGCATTCTCGCAGCTTCCAGTGGCTCGTGTAGCAAAGATGTCGCTCTTCTCGCGAAGCTTGGTCTATGCCATTCGGAACACTTGACGAACTGCTCTACATCTTAGCGGGCGGAAGAGGCAGACGCGCGGTTCTCTCATCCCTCAGATGCGTTCAAAGCCACGACGGAGCTGGAAATATTGTTCGCTCACTCCGCGAAAAACTCGCTATGGGACTCAGAACTATAGAACAAGCAAGCAAGGACGACAGGGCGCACATCAAACAGTAACACATAAAGACACGACTAAAGAAGGGTGATTTATCTAAAAGTGTAACATTGCTCTATCGTTGGGTGTGCTCGCGGCCGCAGTCCGGCTTGTTTAGAGCAAGAAACAAGTTTCTTATTTTTCCCTTTCGTTTCCTCTTCGTCCGCTCAGAAATGACCCTGCACGGACCATTACGGACGTCCTCGGTGGGTGCCCACAGACATCGCACGTGATCTCTGGCACAGCTTGCTTGCGGGGAAGGGCGCGGAAGGAGGCACTGTCACGCGTTAGCTCGCCAACTCGCACGGGGCAGGAAGGCAAGGGAAAGGGCAAGCGCTCTCGGACAAGAGAGTTCGCACGCGGCCCTCGTACGTGCCACTACAACATTGTCGATCTTTTGGGCACTGCTATGATTTGGTGTGATGATGTTAATGCGGGGTTGTTTGCCCGGTAGTGTATTCACACTTGCACGATTCGAATTGTTGCGGCCACCACTGAACAAACCATCTATTTATTCATTTTATTTATTTTCAATACCCTAAAGGCCTCGAGAGGCATTGCATAGGGGGGGGGGATACAATTCACACATGATATTGTAATAAAAATGACTGAAGGCCACAATCAAGCACAGATTTCGGTAGAAGAGAGACTTTGTAAAAAAAAAGATGAAAAGTAATTGGGGTGAGAGTACATGGTACAATTCATATTTGCTGTACATGGCACTTTTAACAAGGCACAAGTGGCAGGTGGGTGCGGGTAAATGGACATTTAGAAATTATATATATATATATATATATATATATATATATATATATATATATATATATATATATATATATATATATAACACAGGCCAATCAAGAAGTGGCAGCTGAACATATTATACATTTAAAAATGTGCGCAGGGCTGATTGGAAGGCAGACGGGTCAGTGATTGTTACAATATCTTGAGGTAGGGCGTTCCATTCGTTCACTGATAACACTAAAGGGGAATTTTCACATCACACAAACCATCACACACGCAAGCCAACTAATCAAGATTCCAAGACTAACAAAAATGCTCACGCGGCTCTATATGTTCTCACACAAGAAAACAATTATATAGAACAGTTGGGTCCATGACCAGTCAGAATTACTTGACATGCGTTGCGGTGCAGCTGCAGGGCATCGATCGCATGAGCGTCAGTCACCGCTTGCTTCTTTAGGATTAGCCGTAGCTAATCCTAAAGCAAGTAGATAAGCTAGTAGAGCATTTGATTGGGTGGCTCAGACAGCGCTTTGGGTCACCACCAGATGTTTGGGTCGGCGGTTACGTGCTACACAGGCTTGTGTCACACTCACCATTACTCGCCTTGCACAGACATGTCGCTGAATCTAGTACTGCTTTGTCGCAGTTAAAGAAAAAAATGCTGCTTGGTCTCCGCTTCTGTGAGTAAGACATAATGCTAAGCTTACTTGTACCATTATTATTATTATTATTATTATTATTATTATTATTATTATTATTATTAAAATCATCTTTTCATATAACATAAACAATCTACTCAACGGAATGAGTGGCTGCATGTTTAACGTGCCATGTTCAGAGAACGTTAAGAAAATTGCATGCGAAAGTGGGCGTAGTGTCTTCGTGACCATCGCGTTTACCAGCTATGACGCTGTGTAGAGCGATTCTTGCTATTCCTTCTTTTATAGCCACAGCTCAGGAATGAACGCTTATTTCTTCATTCAATATGTGCTTTTGAATTAAACTTAAAGCCTACCGGCACCGCTTGCCCCAATATTTGTGTGCCAGTTTCTTTCAAAATGAACAGACAAATACGGTGCCAATAGCAGTGGCAAATACTGCCCAAAAATAACAGGACGACTGAGCAGCGATAAAAGCCGGAAAAGAAAGAAAGGGAGAAATAAAAATGCATGGACGGAATAATGAATGAATGGAATAATGAATGAATTTGCTTTACATGCGTTAGTTTCCCCTTCGTAAGGTACTTTCTTTTTAATTGAAGTGAAAATAAAAGAAGCAGATGTAGTCACCCGCTAACAGTGACTAGCTGTTCGTTTTTTTTTTTCATAATAGTAACAATAATGAAGAATGTAGGAGGATAAGACGAAATAACGTCATATGTTCTCGAAGGTTCTAAAGTTCTATGTTCTAGAGCCTATACAGAAAGGAACACATAGTGATAAAAGTCTTGGACAAGCTGCATCACACAGGGTCCCTGTGCATATACGCAAATGCAGTGTTCCTAATATACACACGAGGACGCGATACCGTCTGAAATGAGCAAGTGTAGTGATGAGGAAGATTGATTAAGAAATAATGCACTCACAGGTATACGAAAGTCAAAAGCGAGCTTCACCACACAAAACGCAAAAAAAAATCAAGATATGAAATCACACAGAAAATGACACAGAAAGCGCACATAAATGGCAAGCTTCTATCTCTGCATACGAAAACGAGCGAAGCAGCGTAGAAAAATCTAATTTATTTATTCCTTCACTGTACATGCAATCGTGAGTACAAATCCGGGAGCTGATGGTGGTGAAATTTCGAAGTTCTACGATAAACGAAGAAATCGAAAGAAATCACAAAAAGTACCCGAAACAAAGCGTGTCGCTGAGGCTAAGCGATTGTGTTACAGCATAGGATGAAAACAAGCCCTTGTCAATATTCCACAATATAATTTTTTTCATGACGTCACAAACGAAGGACTATCTTGTCTTGGTCCTGCATCCCGAACACAGAGACTCTCTGTGGTGCGAAATCCAAACGAATGCCGTACAAGCACGCCAATTAATCAAGCTAGCTGAATAATGCATACAAAGAACACGAATAAACGATGCCCTGTTAGTGTGCCCAAAATTAGGAATCCATTCTTGCATGGTAAGTACCGGGTGCCACTATGGCCGGGGCAGGTGTTTCTGACTCATTCCTTTCTTGCACCGATAAGTGCGTAGCTTCCCATGCCTCAGGCTATCATGCGCCATCTGCTTTAAGCCACGCCGGGACGAACAACGACATGCGGGCCGCTTCATCGCAATTAGTGATGTCGTAATTACCTGTTTCGCAATTAGGAAAAACGATTAGCGAACAACAACGACGCCCCAGATTCTTTCTTTCGGTGCTCTGTTTACCACGCCCTTTCCGCTTGGACGAACAGGATAAGCAAATCTTAATTTGCGCATCATTACGCTTATTGCTGACTTCGGAGACACAAAAAGAACAGCGTGGATTAGAAAGAAAATTGCCATTGCTGATATTCTAGTTGACATAAAAGAAAGAAAATTCACTTGGGCAGGCCTTATAACTCTTAGGGCAGATAGCATGGACCTATTAGTGCTGCAGAATGGTGGCCAAGTGAGCCAAAGCACAAATGAGGACAGCAGAGAGCTGTGTGATGTGAGGACGTTAGGATATCTATCTGCAGGCGCATGGCGCAATCAGCTGGTGCAAGACAGGTGTAATTGGAGAGGGGTGGAAGAGGTTTTCATCCGGCGGTCGACAGAAGTTTGGCTGCTGCTGATTATGCTGCCAGTAATGATGATTATGATGAAGATGACATCTACAGGTTCTAAGCTGCAGTATGTATTTTAATTTCTTGATTTTATGAAAACAGTACTAAAAAACTTGCTAGTAATTGTATTTCGGTCCTCTCAGATGATCCAGCTTGTTGTTCCTAATAGTGTGCGCTTGCTTCTTTTTTTCACGCAAGGATATGGAGTCCACGCACGTAAAGCATTTTATAGCTGCTCAAAGCGATACGTATCGAGTTTACCTTTTTTTGCCTGTTGCTGTAATATAAGATTGCAGTGATCTCGTCAAGCTGCTAACTGCACTTGAAATTGTGTGTTATCTGCTTCATTTACTCTTACGGTTTATTTACTCTTGAATTTCGACATATTTTCGCGCAGCTTTTTCGCGCGCGCGCGCGTGCGTGTGTGTGTGTGTGTGTGTGTGTGTGTGTGTGTGTGTGTGTGTGTGTGTGTGTGTGTGTGTGTGTGTGTGTGTGTGTGTGTGTGTGTGTGTGTGTGTGTGTGTGTGTGTGTGTGTGTGTGTGTGTGTGTGTGTGCGTGTGTGTGTGTGTGTGTGTGTGTGTGCGTGCGAGGATTAGGTTATTCTCATATTTCTTTCTTAACTATGTGTATTTGTCTAGAAGCATTTATCTGGCCTGTCATTTTCAAATGAATAATTTCAATGTGGCAGTGGCTTTAGTGGGGAAGAGGCGGCTTTACGTTAAAACGAGGTCTTTGCCACCAAACAGATTATCATGGCATTGCACGTCATTCTACGGGAGTCACGGTAGCATGAATAGTTCGTCTTGGATCCACATTGTGGAAGAGATTGTTATGAAGACGCCGAAACATTTGATGCGCTTTAATTTGCCTGGTAAGCAAGGACGCTTCACGGTGGTGACAGTATTTCTGCTGGCAGTTTTACAGTTTTCCTTTAATGTACGAGTAATGATTCGGCCGGTAGGCTCACCCACATTTTCTCTTTGTAGTATTCACCAAGAATTTAGTGTCGCTACCCGTTATTGGAATGCAACGAGAAAAACAGAAGTTGAAAGTCAGTTTAAGACATAGTAGAAGCAGATAAATGACTGTCATCTTAGGCGTGTTGCGGGGGAAAATGAGGTGTATGAACCATACAAATTAATGTGAGAGAAAAATTCAAGGGATAACGTTTTATCCACGTTAACTACAGGTTGACTCACCTTCCAAGTTTTTTTCATCGGTTCTAATAATAATAATAATAATAATAATAATAATAATAATAATAATAATAATAATAATAATAATAATAATAATAATAATAATAATAATAATCACCATCAAGAAGGTCAGTTATTGCCAGAATTTTGGACAGCACTATATCCGGTATCAGCCCAGGAAAGAAGCTAGAAAGAGACGTTAGAAACCTGCATACTTGTTGAAAAAATGGCAGTAACTCACCAAGGAACACATTGTCTTAAAAAAAATTTATGCAGGAACTCCTCTGTGATTTGTCTAAGTATGCGTAAGCATTGTGCCACTTGCTCATTTCCGCGCAGCCCGGTTGGATTATCAATGATATGAAACTTAATCGCGCCAGTATAGACGACAGCGCTGCGGCGACACGAACGGCTGCGGAAGCCGGCGCAACGTGAATTGATGAGGCAAGCAAACTCTGCAGGTGGTGGCGCCTGGCCGTGCGCTGATGATGTTCCGATCAGTAACGGCCGTCATCGCTCTTCAGCGCCTTATTCATGGGCGCCGAAACATTGTCGAGAACGACTAATCTACTCCGGTGGCGGTTGCGTATGGCCCGGCCGCGTGGGCCTCCATCTTGAAAGCGATCTGCGATGGCGGCCCTGCGCAGCGAGTGCGGATAGCATCGTACGCGCTGTATTCTTGCAGCTTATTTCGTGTTGAAGCGAGAGACAGCACGAAGGTCAATTCACTCGCCTCTGCGGAACCTGTCTTGAAAGCGATCGTCTAACGTAACTGACGGATGGAGGGATGGATTGACGCACGGACGGACGTTTTCCTGTTTTGAGTGGGCATAGAAATGCTTACGCATTTAAAACTGAATGAGATATATTCTCGAGCGGTGCTTCAAGCAGTGACCTAGCTGTGCAGCATGCAACAGCGGTATGCAATATGCCACCGACACTACGACGACTGAGTGATCGCAGTAGATCTGACTGCCGAAACTGCCGCGCAGCGTGGAACATTCGCAGCATTATTAAATAATATAGCTGCATCCCGCACGCTGGGAAAACCTATTAGGCTAATTAACAAAGAGCAATTTATTTGTACATTACAAAGCGTAAATACAGAAAATCAGAAGAACTGCGGCTTGGTTTTGCTTCTACACAAGGAGGAAAAGGAACACTAGGATTTCAAAAGCATCGAAAGAAATGCAAGCCCAAGAAAGACGAGATTGCACAGGACGATGTTTGTCTTTGATGGATGCGTTTATTTCGCTGGTTTTACACCTAGTTGCCAATTTGCCATCCCGCCCAGAACTTAGCCCTCTATGTAATAAGTGGTTGTGGGAAACCGCCTTTTAGTGATAAAATGCCTTTCGATATCAGCATAAAGAGAATAAACCTGCTTAGTGGTGAATGCTATTGAATGCTTCATGATGATGAATGCTTCAATCCTTCGAAGCCCACTTATTTAATAATTTGGCAGTTTCGCTCGCAAAAAGGCGCAAGGAAAGTGGTACAAAATGTTTAGTGTTGCGTTCAACCTGCTCAAACGGCGCTCAAACAATACGCCGCAACGACCTAATCGCACGACAAAAACTCGAAGCAACGTCTGCAGCGTAGCGCAAACAGTGCCCTGGCTGCTACCAGGCATCTCAGGACACTGGCATGATGAGCACTGTTGCCTTAGTCGTCGTGACACCACTGCACTGACGTCTCGCGCAGCCATCAGTTGTACATCCAATTCATTACCCGCTTCCCTAAATCTTCTTTTCGCAAATAGTTACTGATCTGCATAATCTTTTTTATCGCAATGACTATCACACGAAAACTGCAGGCGCGTTCGCGCCGGCTCCGCCGCCGCACTTGTCGCCGCCAAGCTTTCACGGCATCGAGCGCATGCGCAGGCCCCGCGCTTGGCGAATAGAAAGCTTGCAGAGGCGCGAAAGCACGCAGAGCGTTTGGCTTGGAAAACGACCAAGCTATGTGGACGAACCTTCACGCTGCGCTCAATCGACTGTGCAGCTAAGCCAGGGGACGCATCCTGCGACAATCACTTTCGGCAAAAGTATAGCAGTGCATGCGACGCCTGCGCCATGGGCGCACGCTGATTGGAGGTTTTAGCAAAATCGGATGACCTGATTGGCTGTTGGAGCTCTACGTAATCTGATTTTACTGAACCAGCAAGTCAGCGCTTTACCTAACGGCGATACTATCGCCGAGGCGACAATGTCGCCGAAAGTGATCGTCACAGCATGCATCCTCAGGGCAGCGTTCTGGCTTCCGTTGCTGGTAGGAGCGTTGAGCGCACCAACACTGCTGAGCAGGTGCAGTGTATGCCCCGGTTACGGCCACTGGATAAAAAAAAAACCTGGCGTTTTTTTTTTGTTTATCCAGCAGCCGTGCCACAGTGCGGTGGCTTCTGCAGCCCTAGCAGACACTGGTCCTGGCATGGTGCGATACTTAGTAGACACTGTTCGTTACACATACAAGAGGACAGTCCATCTGATATTCTCATGACTTGGAAAGAGACACAAAACACACAAAAAAGTCATATCCATAAGGAACACAACTACTGACCGATCATTAATATACTAGGTTTGTTTAGGTGTTGCTTCTCACTCGAACCCTTACATACTGATAGAAATTTCAGAACAGGAAAAGCCGCATAGTATTATTTGCACGTGAGTCCTCATTACGCAAACTATTGTTTTCGTAAGTAGATTGATCGGTGCTTGTGGACATTACGGATACACATGTGATGTATGTATTATACGATATCTGGATAAAATGAGCCATCTACAACTGTTACTCAACCCTGTCCCATTTATCGTGGTCCTAAGTGCACGTCGCCAAGAAATAAAACAGAGATAAAGCAAATTTGCTTAAATAATACTGATTTAAACTGCACTACCGGGAGCGGATTTATTTATTTATTTATTTATTTATTTATTTATTTATTTATTTGAAAATACTGCAGGCCAACAGTTAAGGCCCATGCAGGAGGGACTATACAACGCATGAAAAATACAATGCGGCACAAGTTACGGCTGTCAGGAGATGGCCAGGATTTCCGCGAAATATATATATATGTATATGCAGCGCTCGTTCCCTGAAAGAAATAATGTTCTAGAGCTTTAACAAAGCTAGAGGGCAGGAAAGTGGCCCCCGCAAGACAGTTTCAGTCGGATTTGGTCCGTGGGAAAAAAACTGTGCTTTAATGTTTCAGTCCTTGCAGAAATTCGTTCAAGCAAATGACTTCCGGTTTGGCATGTTCGTCTAGACGATAGCTATTTAGGTATTGTGAGAGGCGATATGTTTAGTTTATGGAATAAAAGGTTGTGCATGAACAACAAACGGGACATTTTCCTGCGTACTTAAAGTAATGGAATGTGATTGGCTTTCGTTAGTGTCGTGGCTGAATCTAACCTCTTGTATTTGTTATAAATTAACCCTATCGCTTTCGTTTGCACCATCTGAAGCTGGTAAATGTCCTTCTTTATGAGCGTTTTCCACGAGAATGACGCGTCCTCTAATTTTTATCTGGCAAATGTTATGTATGCAAGAAGTTTAAGATTACTCGGACCACCTCTGAGCTTCCGTCTCAGAAAGCACCGCTTGGAAAATGATGAAGAACAAATGTTTGAAATATGGGCAGTCCATACTAAATTGTTTGTTAATGTGACCCCTAAGTATTTATGATGTGTGATCTCCATAAGAGAATGATTTAGTAGACTTTAGGAGAAAAGAAAAACCTGTTTTTTACGCGAAATTCGCAAAATGACAGTTTTATCTAGGTTAAGTAGCATATCAGATTTAACGCACCATTGATGAGCGGCTAATAGTGAATTTTGTAAGATGCAATGATCGCTTTGTTCATGTATGCTCTTAAAAAGAATGCAGTCATCTGTAAAAACCTTTTAAGACACATTTTCGTAAATAGCAGCCGGCAAGTCGTTCACACAAATTAAAAAGAGCAACGGGCCTAAGACGCTTCTTTGGGGTAAACCTGACCTAATTGGAGGCACTTCAAGGTTTGCATTCATTAATCTCTATGTACTGTGTCCTGTCTTTTAAATCAACATTAATTCAACTTATAAGGTATGTGGGGGCGCCAATACTTCCGAGTTTATAAATAAGTTTGCTGTTGGGAACTGTGTCAGATGCCTTATGCAAATCTAAAGTAAGTAGATGAGTCTGCCCTGATTTATCGAACACAACTGCAAAATCATTAATTTTCCTAACTGCGTCACAGTGAACATTTCTTCGCGGTAGCCATGTTGCACAGGTGATAAAATGTTATCTTCAGCAATATATGGGTTATGACAGCCAGAAACTATGTGTTCAGGCAACTTGCAACAAGAGGAAGTGATAGAAATTGACCGATAATTGGAAATCGTTAGTTTGTCCTTCGTTTTGTTTCATAAGGTGGTACAAACCGGGCCGTCCTGGAGCCCTCCTGCACGTCCCCCAAAAGTAAGGAAACTTGAAAGATCTTCATTAAGAGCTGAGATACCTGTGCTACAAGACGTTTTAGCAAACTACTTGAAATCCATTCGGGACAAGCAGATTTCTTATCCTTAAGTTTACGCAGCATTCAGAGCAGTTACCAAAACTAGTTAGTACTTCACCAGGATTTTCAATTGGAATTCTAGCTGTGGTTGCCCCCTCCGTAAGGAACACGCTTTGAAAATACAAGTTAACACCTTGCGCTACGATGGTGGAGTCGGTTACAACGTTATTATTATTTCGAATTTTGGTGGACTGATCAGACTTGCGGCCAAGAAAATTCTACAATTTTGAGGGGATCACTTCTGATAAATTCAGGAATTTGTCGAATAACAAGCTTCATCCAACAGTCTAGGGACGAAAGAAGTGCTTCAGTGGAAGCAGTAGTTGAGTTTTGAAAAAAATAATAATATAACAGGTAGAAGAAAGGCACAGATGAATCGCATTACTTTATAAGGTGTGAATTCTGTTGGCGGCATCGTTCAGCAGACCATGGTGCACTGACTTGAAGAATATACGGGGAGAACAAAATAAATTTTGGTCATTGTGCGAACAAGCATGCATCACTGTCTGCCCATTTTGGACAGCCAGAAGTTTTTTTTTTTTATGAGTGACACAGGCGTTTTAAGCACCTAGGGTGGCGATTCAAACCATAGGAGCGAAAAACTCGTTTTCGTAAGAAGGGGCATGTTGCTCAAATAGTCGAGGGATATTGCTAAGCGCTCTTATATATGTGTGTGAAAAGAAGGACACTCGCTAGTAATGGGCGCTCTTGTCTTACCGCAAACACATTTTTAGAGTTGGGTTAACGTCAAAGCCATACTATTTCAAGAAGCAATGGAGAGCCACGGATGGTATAGAATATTGCGTCGTCATTGCGGCGCGAGTCTTCGATAGCCAACCTGCGCGGCTTCCAAAGCTTGATTTCAGTTGCAAAAGGTATGAGACCCCAGGTGGAATTTCTCGGTAAATAAAACATTTCTAGATCATCGCAAGACATTTTAAATTCGGCTTTCACTTGAGCCAGTGTATGAAACATGTCTTCGGAAGGCATATACTGATTCACGATCTTTAAAACAAAGCGCTAGAATTTGTGGGTACCAAGCCTGCTGCAAGCTGAACAAGACACGTCAATCCATAAACAACGCCCAAAGCCTTCCTAATTGCATGAAATATAGCTTCTTTATATAGCATCACTAAGCACATCTAACCCAAATGATGCTCTATTATGAGCGGTCGCGTTGTTCGGTTTCGTTATTTCTTGCCCGCAAGCAAATAGAAAATAAATAAATAAATAAATAAATAAATAAAAAGGTCATGTGTGAAGAATAGCTGAAGTATCGAACGACAGCTCAACCTTTTTTTCATTATTGAAATAAATATTAGGAGAGGTTGACGCCTTTATGGTGGCACCGCGTCTACGCCCTGTCAATTAACAAAAGAAACAAATATGCGCAAGAAAGAAGAATAGACACAAAATATGGCGTTCAGTAGAACATTAGATGAATAAAAGCTATACAGTCAAACTGTACACGAATCGCAAGGCTTTGTGCATGAGTTCAGTACACATTAGCATATATAAAGACAGATATTTTGTATAGTCAAACACACAGCACATGTAATTACACTGCAAGCATAGAACACAATCACACACTGCGTAAAATCATGATCACCACCTAACTCAATCTTTGGAACAACACCCATATCACTCATGAAGATTATGAGGATCAACTGAAACTTAACATTTCCTGAAAATGTTAG
Source organism: Dermacentor variabilis (assembly GCF_050947875.1). NCBI lineage: Eukaryota > Metazoa > Arthropoda > Arachnida > Ixodida > Ixodidae > Dermacentor > Dermacentor variabilis. The sequence continues at coordinate 111,386,274 of NC_134571.1, read as the reverse complement.
TTTCCTGGAAAAACTTCTTCAAGAAGTGCTCTTTTATGAAGGCCCGCAAGAGGCCATAGACTAAGTATCTTTTTTAGAGTGAATGGTCTTCTGTCTAAAAACAACAAATTCGCTTGCAATACCCTTCGTTGTGGATCCTATTTAGTGCACTCGAGGGAGAGATGATACACATCTTCAACTGAATGGCCACAATAACACTGCGGACTAGAGGCACGTTTTATCCTGTACAAGAAGTGCCTCGTAAATGCAGTATCAAGCCGCAGGCGGTGCACCACTCTTTCAAATTTTGTTTTCTCTTAGATTTTCCGGAATTGATAGGATTATACATGGGTCTATAAAGTATAACTCTGAGTTGTTAGATTGCTGATCAAATCAAGTAGTTTTGCTGAGACGACAGGAGATCCATCTCAGGAGCAGACGGACTTCACTACGCAAAAGAGGAAGATTGATTGCCTGTGCGTTATTGTATGCCCGATTTGCAGCTGCATCCGCTGCAGTATTGCCAGGAATATTGCAGCGCCCAGGTATCCACGGAAATGCAATTACGTCATTCATTGCGCTTGCTTTTGTATGTTCTTTGAGCGTCCCATACAATAGCAAAGTGTTCAAATAATTTTTGTAATTGCTTTCTAGTAGTTTCACAGCGGCTTGTGGATCGCTAAATATAACCTATTTTTGAGAATTATATTTTGATGTTACGAAAGGCAAAGCACACAGGATTGAAAACAGTTCTGCCACGGTGGAAGATGTTTCTAGGGATAATTTAAATGTTTTCTCTAGCGCCAAATGTGGAATGACGAGTGCTGAAGTCGAGGAACTTTATGACACGAACTGCCTGTATATACGTGGATGTACAGGGGATATAAGGAGTAAATTTGGAAGAGTGCCAGTTGCTGTGCGGCTACCATGAACATGTTTCTCTTAGCTATAATCCCTTCGACCAATAATTTTATATTAGGACTTAACATCCAAGGAGGGTAACTAACATCCATTTTGCATAATTCAAATATTGTTAGTAATGTTTTATGTTCTTGAGCAACATTATGAATTTCGCTTTTGTTTCGTTCGTAAGTATAAGGTTTAATGATCGCTTCTCGTGTTTGGTTGAGATGCGATAAATATGTCGGCATGTTTCAACCGTTCGTATGACTGGAAATGGCGGGTGGCGATATTCAGCAATTACTAGAGAACTCGAGGTAGCCTGTGGAACCCCAAGACACACTCGCAGCCTCCATTATACTAAACGTTGGAGACGTTCCTCAGAAGTTTGCGATAAACCATACAGAATAGATGCTGAATAAGCAATTTTTTTGTCATATGAGTGTGTAATGAACTCGTACTAGTGAAGAGATTGATCCCCTCCACGTTGTGCCAGCGAGTCGCTGAAGTACGTTTATTGCAGCATTTGTATGCTTTTCACTTGCGTGGATGTGTGATACCCGTGTCAGCTGACGGAAACGAATAACTCCAAGAAATGTATGCTGTTTCACGAACATCGAAGTTTACCCACTAAGCGTAAGTTGTAAATTATTCTGCTGTCGTCTAGTGAAAGGAAGTATAGCTGTATTTGCGTATAAGAGACTCATGCCTTTCTCTTTTAAAAAGGTGTCAATATTATCAAGACCATCTTGCAGCATTGTTTGAATGTCTTGTATATGAGATCCACAGGTCCAAATGCAGATGCCATCTGCGTGCAGAGAATACTGTACGGTAGTTTCTGTGATAAGGCTGCCATGACACAGCTGAATAAAAACGGACTGAGAACACTGCCCTGCGGAACGCCCTGCGTGATGATGGGATAATTACTATCTCCTTCGATTGTTTTCATAAATATTTTTCTATCTTTCAAGAAATTTGATACCCATCGCAGTGTTCGACCCTGTAGGCCAAGCTCTAACATACAAGCAAGGACGTTTATGTGGCTTACAGTGTTGAACGCTCTTTGAATGTCTAAGAATACTGCTATGGTAATATTTCCACAAATTCGTTCACATTCGGCGCATGTGACAATGTCGACTACTGCATCCTGTATACACCGATTTTGTCGAAAAGCGGTCATGTAGTTGGAAAACACATTTGTGTGTTCAAACCACCGCTGTCTACTATCTTCTCCATTAGTTTGCAAAAACAGCTAATGGGGCTGATGGGTCGGCAGGAGTCAAGACAAAGGGGAATATTTCCTGGTTTCTGAACTGGAATTACCCGAGCTACTTTTCCTGAATCTGGAAGTCTGTCTCTTATCCAGATATCATTAAATAGCTCCAAAAGAGCCATTATTCCTGCTGGACCGATGTTCTTTAACAGCATATACGTGAAACCGTCTGGGCCTGCGTTTGTCTTTGTATGGCATGATGTAAGAGCACATTTCAATTCATCTAAACTAATCTGACAGTCACGTTGAGGGGGCTGTGACACAAAGAACGCAGGCACCTTCTGTTCTGCAAGTCTTGTGGAACTTGTAGATTGTAGGCAAGTAAACAAATTCCTGGTCTGGATAAAAATTTACAGAATTGGTCAGTAACATATGTTTCCAGAGTGCTTCGAGCTTCGGCAAGGGCACGAAAAGGATGGCTCTGGGTAACTGAACCACTAAAAGATCGGACAACTGATCATATTCGGGGAACTGGAGTAAAAGGAGACAACGACGCGCAGTATTCTCGCCATCTTCTCGTACCTAATTTTGGTAAGTGTCAGCGCGAAGTTGACTGAACGTTCTGTGCACCTTGTAGCCACCCAGCTTTCCGCTGCTGTGGTAAGCCCGTTTTGCACGTCATCTAATTACACTTAGACATTCATATTCCCCGCCAAGTGCAGCGTATTCATTTGGAACAATGACTTGCTTTGTGCAGATCTTGTAAGACTACCACAATATATTTGCAAAATCTTGAAAGTTCGAATTTTCGCCCAATGAGTTACTTAAATGTTGTCGAAAACTTTGCCAATTAATATATTTTCAGTAGCGCCGGGTCGCTTCACTCCGTATGAGACGATGCTTTACCAGAATCGGAAAATGATCACTACCGTGCGTTTCTGCGTCCGTTGAGCATTCAACGCCACGAAGAAAGTCTTGTGAGCAGAGCGTAATATCTATACAGCTTGAGTAACGAAACCCCCGCAAGAACGTCGGAGAGCTGTCATTTAACACAATCAAATTATTCTTTCTGTGGCGCACTCAAGAATGATAACGCGATAATCATTATATTCACTGCGCCAAATGACGTTATGTGCATTGAAGTCCCCACAGACCCGCGCACGTGAGTTTACGATGCCAAACACATTCATCAAGCTGTCTACAGATATTTTGCTAGAACATTGCAGATAAAGAATAATTACTGTGACGCATGTATTTCTAAACGATGCTACGAAATCTGGTATATCGAGACCGCTCGACTGCGTTAAATAGGATGACAGGTCTTTTCTCACGCATAACATCGCTCTGCTAGTTCTAGCAAAGCTCGATGATTTATATATAACATAGTTTGAAAGACCAAAGTCATCTCGTACGCCTGCCTCCTGTATGCATAAAACAGGAAAGTTATGTCGAGCTGGCAGTTAGCTAATATCAGCTGACTAATTCCGAAGACTATTAGCATTCCACTGAAAGATGAAAACATTGTTGTAACGATTATTCATTGTAAGCCTGCTGTGTAGCTGTTGGTGGTTGTGCAAGCACTAATGACTCCATAGAAAGCAGTGCATTTACCTGTGGCAGGCTGTTTGCGCGTGGAAAGGCACTGAGAATTGCACGCACAGCTGTGAATAGCATGGGCAGGATCATATGTGCGACGGGTAAAGACGCGTAATCACCAAACCACCTTTCCTGCACTTGAACCAACTGCATTTGTTGTACGTAAGGAGAAAGAAAATAAAACAATAAAAACAGTTCCGTCCTGTATCAAGTAGTAGCCGCAGAGATTACCAACAAACGGAGCATTAAAACAATCCCAGCACATTTATTTCAATTACTCGATTGGAGTACTACTGACATCACCTCAAGAAAAAAAAACGAGAGGCATTGCTTCCGGACCACGTGCATGGTTATCGACCGCCGATATAAAACGGGGAGCTATGCTCGTTGCACGAACATCATTTCTAGACGTGCGAGTGTAGCAACCTAATGGATTTCTGAGAATTTGCTTATTATTTAGTTCTGACACCTCAGAAAGAAAAAAAAAACGATGGTTACAAAGAATTTCCGAGTAGGGAGGGAAACTCCATTCGGATTCACATCACGTACATTCGGTTGCTACGTTACCGCTTCCATAGGAAGCACTATTGCATTGCGTTTCCCGTTCCCGGTAATATCCGCCGAGAGAAGTTCAAAAGCACGGCTCGCAATATATTGCGTCCGAGGCAAATTCTCGCAACGACATCCCAATTACGACGCCGCTTACCCTCGAGCGCCAAGTCCGACGTGACACACTTTTGAGAAAGAGCCGCATCGTTTCTCGCTTCGCATGAGACTACGCGGAACCAAATTTTCGACAAGAGGGAAAACGTTCTTATGCGAACGCAAGACGTGGTCTATCTAGCCCCCCCGCATTTTGCCAGTCCCAGGCTTTAGTTCCGGCGCCAAATTGAGTCGGTTCCTATTGCTTCCGGCACTTGCACGAGCTAAAGCGTATGCAAATGTTGAGCGATGCAATTCCGCCTGCTATGTGCATTCGTTGTCACTACAACGTCCCTTCCACGAGCGTCGAGTCATGAGCAAACTTTCTCTGTCACGTTCATTTGAGCATATGTTATTCTCTTCAGTTTTTACGTCTGTCGAGAGGAAACAAAAAGAAACGTTCACGTGTACCCATGAACGTCGTATCCAAACCGGATTTCAACTGAAGTAGGCAAAAAAAGTAAAAAAAAAAAACACTTGAATGAAGCAAACTTGGTCGCCATCTTTCTTGTCTCTAAAATCACCCACGTGGTGACAAGGAGGCCAGGTAGCCTTAGTGTTTTACCAGTGTTTCACAGTTGCAAACAAGCACGCGAGTGCAGGCTGCATTTGTAAGATGCACGTCAAAGCTACAATATACAATTATAGACGGCCGCAGTGAGTGTTGACGCTAGTTTTGTGCTGTTCCATTTTCTACGATGTTTCAAAATGTTTAGGCAATAAAGAAAAGAAAAAGACGTATGAATACGTCAAAGTACGTGTACTTGACTCAGAGCCACTGGGCGGACAGAACATATTAAAAGGTGTTTGGTACGATGTAATCAAATGTGCGCAGAACAAAGATTATTTTCTCGCCCTTTCTGATTGAATTCAACGCTACAACTTAGGCAGAGCGCGCCGCTAAAAAGGCAGCCGCGCATCCAGTTTCATATGTTGAGGTTGACAATAATTACTCGTAACCATTACTATACATTTGCATATGCACTGTCTGTAAGGCGCTTTTGCAAGTTTAGTATGGATTACCAACAGGCCCAAGTTCAAATCCTGTCGTACTACATTGTCTGTTAAAATCTTCCTTGCAGACAACCCTGTCAGAACATTCGTATCAACACAAAGCACCTCTACAAATGACTTTTGTTTCCCGCAGTGATAGCCATTCGAAGAGGATAAATGCTATAAAATGTAAATTGCGTTAAGCCTAGGGAAAAGAGAGAGAGAAAAGAAATACAGGGAGGCTAATAAGTTTTCAGCGGGTTTTCTACCCTGGAACGAGAGAGGGCGAAGCGGGATGCAAAAAGGAAAGGAGGAAGGAAACTGATTACTTCTTACGCGTGAGCACTCGCTGCAAAGTTCACCAACCATTCGAAGGAGGTTGTTGAGCGCAGCAGACTTTAAAGATGACTGCAGAAACTTACTTTTGGGACTATAGTTAGCTAATGCGTAAGCGTGGTTTCTAGTCGCTTGTCTTGTGCTCGTGCAACGAACTATTGATTGAGGGGCCAAGTTAGGCACATCGCGGCTCACTGCATCGAGGATGACACAATATGCTTCAAGTATTGCAATCATCTGTTGCAATTACCTAATTGGTGAACCGAATAAGGAGGAATTAATCTTGTTAAGCAAGATACTGTAACCGTAATGAACCTGAATCCGCGTTAAGTAGTATAATATCAAGTGGTCTTCAGTACCCTTACTAACGTTGATTGTGCTTAAGTAATGTAGTCATAATAATATGAAATAGGAATAAGTATTATTAATAACCCCTAAACAATCATTATTAGCCTTAATCAACTTTCTACTAATTCATCAATTTAGGCCTAATGAATCGTAGGTACTGTCAATTGTTATTCATTAGGATAATGATTTATCGTAATTATGTATTCATTCTCACAATTCCTAATTACTCTCAATTAATCGTCATCACCCTTACGTATTTTGATTGTAAATAATTAAATTTTCTTACCCTGCATTAGTCTTGGGGAGTCTAAATAATTTCACCATAATTGTTCCTATTAGGGTTTTAGTAACCTTAACTATACTTAGTACAAATTCAGTACTCAATATATATTGTCATAATCATAAATCTCAGTATACTCATGCGTAGTTATGTATACCATGCATACCATAGCCACGTAGCCGTGTAGCCATCTATAGCTATGGAGCGCTTCGTGTCAAGCTTTACAGACAGATGAACGGACGGACGGACAGATTTCTGAGGGAAGTAGCCCTAAAAGCGCTCAGGCATTACAAGTGCATCAGGTGTTTTCCTGATGCCTACTGCCGAATGCATGGTCCCGGTATTTCTTCTTGCGGCAAACGTTCTGTCGACCAATCTACCTAAAGCTACACGCAAGAGTCTGTCTTTCGATCCTCATTAAGGTGGGGAAGTGTATAAATACAGGCGGTATAGTCTCGTTGCAATAACAAATGTTGCACGAGGCGCTGTGCATTGTGACGGTGCGGTAATAGTAGGCTTTTGTAAAGGCAACGCTCGAGCTCCAAGCGGCAAAGTAACGTACGGAACAAATGCACTTATCCCGGCAGAGCAAAAGCAGTGGTAAAACAAAAAAAAAAAAATATCCTCTCTGCAATTTTGGCACACAACTTTCAAGAAAGAGCCGACGCACGCGGCTGGTTTGTATTACGCGCAAAAAAGAAGAAAGAACGAGAGACAGAGAAATGCCAAAGAACCGCAGCGGTCATTCTCGGTGCCTCGGTTAAGTGGTCGCTAGGAAACGGGCCCTGTCAGATCGACTAAAGGGGAGTGCGAGAGGCGGTGCAGGGATAAAAAGAAAGAAAGGCAACCCCTCTATAGCATGCAGCGAGCCTCCTCATTTATTATGCGCATTTTTTTCTTCCAAGGAACAGCCACTCTGCGGCCATTGCGGTGCGGCGGGCAGGCAACTACATTCAGATGGGCTAAGCAGCTTGAGCTTTCTCACTCCCATTCCGGTTACCCGTACTCGTGTTGCCGCATACGCTTGTTTGCGAGAACGCTTGATCGCGTGTGAATAAAAACTGTTCCGACTGGACTCTTCATGCAGCAGACTCGATTTTCTTTTGCTCCGAATCAAAAAGACACGTGTCACATTTCCTTTGCAAGTGCTCCAACTCGAGTTCAATGTGGCTTAGCTATGGCGTCCAAAGAAAAAAAGAAGAGTTGATTCGGTACGCACTAGCAGTGACCGTTCCATTATGCGTCGAAGGGCTTGTTTTTAGAATGGATTTCATGAAGCCACTGAGGTCTTTCCATGCTTCAGGCATGTCTGAATTAACCTGCTTCATTATATTTTTCTTCGAATGGGTAATGCAAGCAGCCTGAATCTATGCATTGTTTTCCCAAAAGGTAAACAATTATTTTAAGCGGAAGCCACTTGCAATTGTATACGCTATTATGCCTTGTCTTGTGGCCGATGCGACAACTGTGGCTGTGAGGAGACGATCAAGCAGATCCACTGCGACTGTACCCGTGAGGGTGTGGTAAGAGAAGTGTTCACAATCGCACTCGAAAAACGGCGGAATAACTTCTGGGGCACTGCAGGTCCCGGCAGGTTTCGGCACTCAAAACCTTAAATGCTCTACTCAAGTTCCCAAGGAGATGTGAATTGTGCGACCGACTTAGAAAGTTATAACGCGTTACATCGCGTTATGGTGTGCATTGTTTGTCAGTTAATTTTTTGTATTCTTTCAATGACGTTTTATTCCCTTTACGCTTTTGCCCAACACAGGGTATTCATCCGGTACTTATACTGGGGAAGCTCCCCGAATTTTCCTCCTCTATTTTTAATTCTCCTTGTGTCCGATGTGCATACTAATCGGTAAGGCAGCCCGCACTTAACATATAAAAATAAATATGTGACGCTTTGCCCCTAACTCGATAACAACAAAAGATGCGTAACCGATTTAACGATAAATATTAATCTAATTCGATTAACATTGAAGCAATGAAGCGACACACTGTCTTGCAGCTGTGGAGACGCATAATGTATGAGGCGTGTATGCAGTCGTGTTTCTTCCTCGCACTTCCCACTGAACGCGCTGCGCCATCTAGCTGCACCGCTGCGAAGTCCGCACATGGTGCGCGTGTGAATATGTGGTCAGACTTAACTGTAAGACTAACACGTCTCTGGTTCGATTATGTCCTGTGCAGTACACATTTTTATTAATTATTTTGTCATTGAAAAGCGGCACATACCCCGTGACTTAAGTTTGCGTCGAAAAGGTTCATTGAAGCGTGCTACATACCAAGCGTCACATGCCTAGTAAAACATGTTAGCGCCAGAATGGTTCATTGAACAGTGGCACATACCCAGTATCAGATACCAAGTGACGCAAGTTGACGTGAAAGAGGTTAATTGAAGCACTGTGTATGGCACTCGGTAGTACCACTCTGTTTTCTCAGCACAGCCCCTGGATGCTGTACCCATTAGATCGAAAGCTACCCATTCCCCTAAGTTTGCTGGAAAATGGTGAGATAGAGAGACCGATAGCCTCCGTAAAGTGCGTGAAGTTCCACAGCAATGCCTGTCACATTAATACTTAAATATGAATATTACTCAGATAGCCTTCCTGAAAGCAGTTTACTTGCAACAGGTTTCTTGTTAGAGCTCCTCATTTTCTTTTGTTTGTGTGTGTGCGTGTGTGTGTGTGTGTGTGTGTTTTTTTTTTGAGAGGGAGATGTGGAGAAAGTTTGGGCTCCAATAGACGTTTGCCGCGCCGGAGCCGCGCCAAACAGGTCTTTCTTCCACCTCCTTCTCTCCCCCTTTATGTTCTTTAATTGTTCAGGTTATGTGCTAATGCTCAGAATAATTTTTGCTTGACTGGCTTAACTACACTGATAAATATTGCTACCGCCGTCTGCCGAGATTTTTCGAAAAAATTCGGAAACCGTTACTGAGACGGATACCAAACGAAAATGAGGAATCCTTTGTGCTTCAGTGCGGCTCAGTTTGCCGACTTTCCGACCAGCGCTTTGGCAACTGCAAGTAGAGTTGGCCTGCATGACTTGAGCTACGTGTGGATGTCTGGCATTCATATAATGTCTGAGCATATATTACTTGGTAGTCCTGATTAAAGATATAAACGTTTATGGCAAATCTGCTTATGAAGCGAAAAACGAAAATATTGTTTCTCGGAAAACAGGAGACCACCAGTAATTAGGAAAAATAAAGCTGCGGATGTGACTCAAAGAAGTAATCCTGTTTCCTAAATATTAGGGGCGAATGTTGGATATGACGAAAAAAATGTAACGGAAAAGTTTAAAAGAAGCATGGAGCTAGCGCCCAGTCAATGTCTTTCACATAGGTTCTTCGAAAAAAAATTAGGGCTTTTAGAATCCGGGTACCTCGACCGCTACATTCCGACAGCGAATAGCTGTCCAGCTTGTCGAGTGCAGATTACGGCTGGTTCGGCTAAGGACTGAATATTTCGTATGCGAAGCGTGCATAGGTACACATCTCAGTTGTGAGAGAGGACACTAAAGACCGTGTACATAGCAATGCATTAGGAAAATTGATCAGCAGAACAACTTCAGCGTGTGTAATGCCCAGGTACGACACCACCTAAAAGCCAGGCGTATAGAATATAAATGACATGAGACTTGCAACAAATCTCGCTTTCACCTGTCCACTACAGCCATAGCGATCATGAATGTGGAAACTCTGTTGAAGTAAATTTATTCAAACGCGCTAATGGAGTTCAGTTAAATGGCACGTTGACGTCTAAAACAATACTCAGCAGTCCGTTAGGAGGGACTTTTATTCGGAATACTTAACTTGCTTTGCCACTCCAACTGTAATGATTTTCTTGCTCGTGGCTTGTTTATTAACGGTAAAAAACGGGCCGGTAGACAATAATAAAGACGGCTATCGCGTGTCACACTTCAGACACCAACGGTGCGCATTGATATGTTACGCTTTGAAGACATACTGTACAAAAATAGATGAAAACACAACCGTTAAGGACAACTATAGAGGAGTCCCATATGTACACAGGTTAACAAACTTAAGAAATGGAAGTTTATGCCATTCTTGCCATAAAAACAATGTTACACATACACACGATTGACTCGTATGCATTTTTATTCATTGCGCGCCACTTACAGCTGTTCTGAATTTTTGTAGTTCTTCTTCACCTCCCGTAATAGAAAGCCGAGTTGAAATACATTTTCGATCTGATGCGGCGAACTTTTTACTCTTATTCTTCTTTTTATTATATATTATTTTTGCAAGAACACAGCCAAAATCTTTAGGATAGTTTCCAGGTCATCACACAAGGACTCGTACATAATGAGCACGAATAGCTAAAGCTAAAGCACAAGAAACAATGGTGAATTTAAGGACCGGCGCGTAAGGAACAAAACAAAGAAATGGGAGCAAAAGACAAAGCGTTCTACAGTGCGCGTGTGTCGGTTTCTCATGTATGTGAGCCTTGCGCAGCGTGCGGAGTAAAGTAGGTCGCCCAATTGATTTCAATGTACCCATCAGACACAATAACCAGAAAAACGAAAGGCGCCTTCAGTCGAGCGAGTGTAATTCTTCCGTTATGGAAGCAGCGTACCGAAAACTTCGCAATCCATTATTTGCGAGCCACAAAGAGAGACGACGGAACGGGAAAAAAAACGAGAACGTACTTACATACGCGGACAAATATGACAATCCGAAACAAGGCACGTGGCCAGACGATGCATGGTCATGAATCTCTTTCTAACCTCGAGGAATGACTTGGCTTCCCCTTTTGATCTCTGTTCCTCCTAGTTTAGGCTTATTCGTGAAACGTAGCGTTACGCATATGTCACCCAGTGTGATTTCTTCTTTTCTTCAAAGCAGATCGGCAGAAGTGTACTTTACTGTGTTTGCGTGCAAGTGCTCGTTGTTTCGAATATGTTGCTTTTTAACTCAAGAAAATGGTATTGCTGCAAGGATAAGGGAATACGGAACAGGCGACGCCGTTTAAACGTAGCGTGGTTGTCAGAACTTCCATAGCCGAACTGTTCTCTAGTTATTGCGTAACATTAGGTAACATTGTCACCGCAAATGGTGGAGCTGAATAGCGAATGATATACACATTTGCGCTTTTGCTATAAACATTGGCTGGGAATGAGCGACGATTACTATTTTTTTCTAATTACGGTTTCGATAACGTAACGATTGCGCTACCCTTTGTACAGCGAACTTGTATATGACTAAGGCTTTCCCGTCGTCCGCGGACCACCCGCGAACTACCTCGTTGGCGCAACCGCGCGAACGCGCTCGAGCCAACTGCTCACGCGTCCGTCGTCGTCTCCTACCACAGCTGGCTTCGTTGTGGCTCATTCCTTAAGGGGGTATTAGCCATTCATTTTCAAGAGGAAATCATCGACGACGACGACGACGACGACGACGACGACGACGACGACGACGACGACAACAACAACAACAACAACAACAACAACAACAACAGCAGCAGCAGCAGCTATCATCATCAGCAATGGCTCGATCATCGTCGTATTCTACCACAGCTAGCAAGTTCTCGCCCCTCGGCGTAATCGCTCGAACGCGCTCGTGCCTATGCTGGCGGCGTTCGTCGTCGTCGTCTCTTCTGTCGAGGTAATGGGGATGGATGGATGGGTGGAAAAACTTTATTGAAGTCCATGGGAACGTGCACTAGCACGCAGTGGGCCGTTCCCACGTCGGGACAATAAGGACTAGCCTCTCCGCCACTTCTCGGGCCCGTTGCACTCCCCATAGCTGGAATGCAAAATTGAGGCCGCGTAGAACATCCTCGCACTTGGATGACGTAACCTCTCCGTTACCCCGTAACGCCGCGCACCGCCAGAGCAAGTGTTCCAAGTTGGCAAGGTGTGACCAAAGCGCGCAAGTGTTTGACGTTGGAATTTCGGGATAGATCTGGTGTAACAGTGCGGGGCTATAGGATATGCCCGACTTACAAGAGCCTGAGTGTCAATGCCTGAGGCCTGTTCAATTTACTTTGAGGCGGCGGATACTTCCGCCTCCCCAGACAAAAGTACCTTGTGAGTTCCATATACGAGGCACGGGGGATCCCTATTGTCCAGAACCTGAGCGACGCGCCACCCCATAGCTATGCGGTCAACGACTCCTCGTGCAGCTCTGTGGGCCGACTTCGTTGAGGTTGGATGGGATGCCCTTGATCTGTCCCATGTGAGTGGGGAACCAGACTATTGCATGTTGCTTGATTTCCTTGTCTCGTAGGATCCGCAAGGCCGGTTTCGAGACGGTGCGCTTGGCGAATGCTTGGACCACCGATCTCGAGTCACTGTATATCGTCGTTCTCCCGTCGTCCAGCAGGGCCAACGCTATAGCGGCCTGTTCCGCAACCTCGGCCCCCGTCGTCCGGACCGCCGAGGAATTCGTGATTTTCCCTTCTTGATAGACGCTGTCTGTGGCGAACGCCTTTCCGTCGGGGTACCGGGCTGCATCGACGAAACAGCGATTCCGGGTGCGTGCGCCGACCTCTTTAAGGAGGGCTTGAGCTCAGCTCTATCGCTTGCCCATGGTGTACTCGGGGTGGGCATTCCGAGGAATGGGGGCAACGGTAATGCGCTGTCTTTGTTCTCGAGGTATGCTGCAGAAACGGGCCTCGATCTCCATCGGAGGAACTCCTAGCTCTCTCATGATGTTTTTCCCGGCACTGGTGGTAGACGGTCTGGTAAACTGCGCCCTCTCCTGTAACTCCGCTTTCTTTTCTAGTGTGTCGTGCATGCCGACGTGGAGCAATCGCTCCGGGCTCTCGCACATGGGGAGCCCAAGGGCTCTCTTCACCGCCTTTCTCATCAACGCGTCCAGCTTGTCCCGTTCCGACCTCTGCCAGCTGTGCATGGCCGCAATAGTGAGGTTGCGTTAAAACTTTTTTTATTTACGGTGGTGTGAACAAACACAGGTGATACGAGAATGCGTGTGCATACATGTCGTCACGACCAGGAAAATTAATATGTTCGTAACTTTATTGAAAATCCTGCCACGTCCGTGTCGTCTGCTAAACAGCTTCGTTGGTCATCCACAGTCACAGAGTGGAATCGCACATGACTGTTTTTCCTACCATGCTTTCCTACCAGAGCCCAGTATTGAGCTACTCACGAGGAGGAAACAATAGAATTTAGCATAAGTAGTCATTTTATAGAAAGGGCACTAGGTTCCTTTCTTTGTGCCAGTCGATTGGCGATCGATATCTCCACTTTCGGCACAAGGACGCCGAAGGCCTCCGTGAATTAAAAAGACATGGCTTCTCGCTGTGTAAAAAAGGCTGCTCGCTGGCTCAGTGAGCTTAATACCTGATGACAATTTTAGGAAACGGGTCAACATTTGACGACATATGGATGTACATGTGTACTGTCTGTCTGCGGAACAGTACTAGTGTTTAGGACATATGAACATTACATGTGAACAGGGAAGAGCAGGCGCCACGTAAATAGATAATTTATTTAATTTCTACATCAAAAACAGTTACGATGATTGTTTTGCAAGTAGAAATAAATGGCTAATTAAGTGCAGACGTTTACTTATCTTTTTAATTTGAGGTTCATCGCTTTAGTGCTTGCCATTCTCTGTATTGACACTTACTATCATGTTTCTCCTTTAACGTGCAGGCGTCAACGCCAGGTTCGCATAATTAAAACAGGACGCGTTGTAGCCTTCAATAGTTATCAGAGTGACGTTGACTAGTCATACCAGGAAGTCTGGATTAGCTAGCGTGAATGTCTGGAGTGGCAGACAACAAGAATAGCCGGGGAGTCCAGCGATGGAAGTTGTTCTGTTGTAACAGTCTTAACCCTTGTGGATACTTGACGTCATCATCCAAACCGTAATACAGCGAAAATATTTTGAATGCTGCCTGTTCTTCCACACGAAAAGATCAAGCGCCAGGTTAGCAAAACTGCGTCCACTGCGCAATAAAAAAGTTATATAACCGTCGCCATCACTGCTGGAGCTCTAACATAACATTCTTCTATAATTTGAACATTCTTTGGTTGTCTACAGAACTGAGAACCGTAAAAGGAGGAAAACCGAGAAGACACTGTGAGGGAAAATCTCGGAACGTGAAATGAGAAGTGAGGTCAAACTTCCTGTGGAGTCATAATGGAGATGAAAGCATTGGATCAAAGTTTCTTTCACCCCGGCTTCTATTTTTCATTTTGCAACCTTCGTCATAACAATTTGTTCCCGATCATACCTGCCAGACGTCACACACAGACTGATTCATTGTAGCAAAAGAACGAAGAAGTGACGACGTGACATTCCTCTCGGCCGTGTACGTGACTAGTGACCAATGGCAACACAAGACAGGATGGAACGTTTTGCAGAACGGAACGAAGGTCACGACCGATCAGAACCATGTAAGGGGAGGGTGGGTGTGGTTGCAACAGCGCCAGAGGAATCGAAAATCACTCATCGTTTGAGTTATGTGGTAAAGGTTTCTTTTTTTCAGTACAGGGTTTTTATATTGTTGTAGCTTGTCTGCCTTCCAGAAACTTTGCTCTCACTTTTGGGCAACTTTGCTCTGCTGCTGTCGATTCAGCGGTCGACGCTTACTGACGTAGACGATTTCACGATGTTGTTCTTACGTGTGACATTTCCATCGGTCTTCTTGCGTTTCCTCCGCAGTACTATCATTGTTTTCAGGGGTATATGACAGTTTAACGCCATGTGATATATTATCTGTAACCCATAAATCATTGTATTTCAGTCGGCGCGATCCCCATCTCAAGTTGAACATCCCTACTTGTCGTCCTGCTCCCGAATGAGTTGTCCCACATTCTTTACGTTATTGCTGCCTTCGTCAAGGCTTGTGTCCTGGAAACAAAGCGTGACTATAGTTGACAAAGCTACAATCACCGCTCCCACGATGTTCCACAGCAGAGAGGAAGGAGAGAGTGGCCTCAAATAACGCAAAGATCATCTTCGAGGGTAAAATTTGCCGACTCATTGAAGTAAACAGATCAAAACAGGCACCATTATCACTGCATTTATATATTCTTCTATTCTATCTTGATATTCTTTCATAGCTGGCTCAAAAGAACAACTGTTTGAAGGCAGCATGCAGGAATAATTACCGCGGCACTACATTAGTTTGAGCTCATCGAATCATGCACTTGAACTTGTAAATGCCTACACAAACCTTCAGTTAGCGCATGAAATTACTCCTGTAGGTTCTGGTGAATGGTGTCCATTGCTTTTTTAATGAATACCATTTTGTTTAGAAAGAGAGAGAGAGAAAAGAATGCATAGAAAGGCAGGGAGGTTAACCAGAGACAGTTCCTGCTGGCTACCCTGCACTGGAGGAAGAGTTAAGGGGGATAAAAAGAGAAAGAGGTTGGAAGGGGCAGATAGAGAGAAAGAGAGACGCGCACGAACAAACCGCGTACACTACAGAGCGGTAGGGGGATGCGTTCTTACAGTCTATCGTTAAGCCCCGAAGACCACAGGAACCTTAATAACGCCAGTAGGGCCTTCAGCGCGGATGTTCTTTGGGAGTAGTGACCTAAAGCTTTCAGCTATGATTGTCGACGACTGTCCAACTGGTCCAGTACTCTGCACATCACAGGCGCTATATCGCGGGCAGACACAGATAATATGGGCGAGCGTCTTATCGCTGTTGCATGTGTCGCACGTGGGGCTGTTGGCCATTCCAATAAGGAAAGCATATGAGTTCGCAAATGCAATGCCTAGCCACGACAGTACAGCATGGTTTGTTCACGTCGTGGTAACCCAGGCGGGATACGTGCATCCGCATGTCAGGAGACAACGAACGCAAACGACACATGGTGGAAACGTTTGAGTTCCACAGGGGCAAGGTACATTTACGGGGCATCAATCGCAGCCCAGCCGCAGCGCCTGTTCACGAAAGCGCAATCAAGCTGCGTTGACGTATCACAAGCTTCCGTGAAAGGAATATCCAATGACGTTAATTCCGTGCTGTTGCTGCAATATGTTGGTGATTGCTACTATAAATTTATTTGGTCTTAGTTTGTGCCTGTGCCTTAATCGTTAACAGTGGTACACCCATCTTCAAGCTAGGCATAAGTTACGCTTCCCTCAGTCGCAGCCTATTTGTATGGCACTCGCTTTATTTCTAAAGCGGAGATTTCTTACCGAGTTCCAGGCACTTTTTCATGCGTATCTGGCCTCTAACGCCGAATGCGTTTGACGGGATAGCACGATCTAGGAACGGTGCAGCGAAGAAGTAGTTGACGATTTCAAGCATAGAGTTCCATGTCATAATTACTCGAGGAAACACTGGCGCTAGTGTCTACGAAAGCTGCAAGCAGGGCGATTAAGCCGGTACAACAATGATGGTTAGTACATGTCTTTGCTACATAAAACTTCGTCCTCTTGGCTTCAAGCGCCACAGTGACTTTGCAAACTCATAAATTTCCGCTAAGTACGGCGTTGTAGATAGCCCAACAAACATGGAAATTTCGCGATGACAGGATTCGAACACGACATGTCTAGCACAGAAGCGTGATATTGAAATAAGTTACACCACGATCGCATGCGCGGACAAATAGCATGGAATATAATTACGCTCCCAACGCCAACGCGTTGAGGCTCTTCGCATGTTTTGATCCGCAAGTGCACTAAAGGAAAGGGACACATCAGAAACACCACGCATGCACACGACACTATAGATTACCAATGAAAATTTTAACAAATAATATATTATGTAGTTTATCATATATATATATATATATATATATATATATATATATATATATATATATATATATATATATATATATATATATATACGCCTCAGATTCGCAAGTGCTGAACGGAAATCCTCTATACGGGAATGCACGTTCTGCAATTTCGATCACAAAGTTTTCAGGCGTGTATCCTTTCGAGACGAGTTTAGTACATCTATTCCTGCCTTTGTATTTTTTCCATGTTTTATGCCTATGTTAACTGCTCAATAATAACGTGGTTAGTTCCTGGAGCACTACGCTGGTGTAACCTTTCTTTGCGACAAACGCATGATGAAATTTTAAAAGTAAAAGAGACAAACTCAATTACAGTCGACATCTGCGCAAAGCGAAGCATTCTTGGTGTGGTTGGCTCATAAATCATTTCTGTGGGTTTCTCTCAGCAAAAAAGTGTGGATTAGAGTTGTGGGTAGGATATTACATTCAACGTGTTTGATGATTACGCTTAAGCGAACGCTGCCAAAAATTAACTTACATTAGCAGCGATAGGTAATTTCAGCAAACGACATTATGATTATTTAAGTTCGTAAATAGGTTCTAGCCTTCAAATTTTAAGTAGAAATGCGCATGACTTCACAATGATCTTTAGATTTCATGCGCGTTTATCTTAGCGGTGTAAGGCTGCCTGCTTTGTTTCTTACGGCGAATTATCTATTTGCGATCACACATATCTTTACATTCTACCGCTGATGAAGGTGGCTATTTCCAAGCGCTGGTATTGCCTAATGATGATGCTTCTGCTCACGTGAGAACACATTCTTAGACGTATAGATTTCACCTTCTGTCCCGGAATTAGAAATATTCCGGCGGCATCAC
This sequence comes from Dermacentor variabilis, assembly GCF_050947875.1. Taxonomy (NCBI): domain Eukaryota; kingdom Metazoa; phylum Arthropoda; class Arachnida; order Ixodida; family Ixodidae; genus Dermacentor; species Dermacentor variabilis. The sequence continues at coordinate 111,368,350 of NC_134571.1, read as the reverse complement.
CGTTACAAATAGCGGTGACCAGTAAAGATGGGGCACTTTCGCCCGAAAAGCGAAACATTGATCGCTTTAGCAAGTTTTCAGACAGCTATAAAAAATAAGAATATCAGTGTTAATTGACCGTATAAGCTTGTAAAGAATCCTTTACTAACTAGATTAACAGAGATGAGGTTAAGCGCGCACACACAAACATGACCACATCTCATGCAATGACCGCGGACAATCGCTGTAAGGACGCTGAAGTGAGGAAGAGCGGCAGCTGCAGCGAGCGAATCGCCCTTCGTGCTGGTTCTCGCTTCTACGCGAACAAAGCAGCGATCGATAAGAAAGCGCACACGAAGGTAACAGTCTTAAGCATGCCAATAATTTGTACCCACCACTGCTGGCCTTCAAGGTACGGCCCGCTCGGTCGGACTCAGCCACGCTATACGCAGCTGCCGCCGAAGTAGAACGCCTCCCCCTCCCATTACACCCTTGCTTACTTGCGCATGATGGAAGACGGCACGCTTATGGCCGCTTTCCTTTCTTGTGCACGCGGGATGGAGCCGCCATACTCTGGAATCACAGTCGCATACTTTTACTCGCACCTACAGCATACGTCGCACGGCTACGATGTTATCACAATTTGAGTTTATGTGGAACATCACGGAGACGCCGACGCAGACACAAACGACTAGTGTGCAAATGCACTTGGCATGTCCATACAATTGCTTACGCAATAAAATAGCACAAGCAACGCCATTCAGTTCAATCAGGCGGCTCACTGACCGTAGCTGAAGACAAACGCCTTCATTGAGCCGTTGCGAACAGAAGATTCGCCACAAAAATGATGCGTAATGAGGAAAAAAGAAAACTAAAAGAGAAGCTGCTAAATGAACACGCTCGCAGAAAAGAGTACAATGAAGGCAAGAAGCGGCCATCACAGTGCCTCTCTGTCCTTAGTCGTAATGATACATAGAGAGTTGTGAAGTTCGAAGAAGTTCTTGCCGTATGTTTTTTTTTTTTTTACTTCAGGGAAAGTTACACAACTGCAAAAGAATACAGTGACAGTAATAATCACACGTCTAAAAGAGCACCGGAAACGAATGAAACAGCATAGAAAGGAAATGAAAGTTGTGAGTTGTGTAGCAAAAGCAAGCAATAGCCAACGCTCATTTCGAGAAAGAAAGCCTCGAGAAGAAAGAGCAGTTCACAAGACACAAACGACTCCCGCTGTTGCTACTATCAGTGGGTGCGTTATTCGGAGACGGACCTTCGTGATGATGATAGCAGGGGTGTCCTGCACTGGGGATGACTATAGCATAGAATAAATACCACTGGAAGATGAACTTGCAGGACGTGCGTAGACCATTCGACAAAGGCTTAATAACAAAGGAAATCCAAATCAGTAATGAAGCTCAAGAAAAAAATACAATAAGAAGATTATCTAGGACAATGCATGGCCGCTGCTTCCAAGTTTCTACAATTGGGTACTATACGAAACATAGTAAACATGTATGGACGCCCGTCCCCGTTGCCTTCACACAATGTTGCGTGAGCGCAGCTTATTTCCTTAGAAGCGTGCAGGCAAAGCCTGCACATACCTGCAGCGTAAGAGTTGGAACATGCAAAGGACATAGATAATGTTCAGTAGCCTGGCAAAGGAACAAGAGTTCAGGATCGCCGATCAGTCTCTAGAGTATGTCAAGGAATATATTTATGTAGGTCAATTGCTCGCAGACGAACCTAATAAGAAGAAGAAACTTACTGATTAATAAAACTGGTTTTGACTGCATACCGCAGGCATTACCAGATCCTGACTGGCAGATTAGAGTATCATTGCAAAGAAAGGTGTAGAATCACTGCATTCTACCGGTGTTAACATACGCGGCAGAAACTTCTGGGTTGACAAACAAGCTCAAGAAGAAGCGAACAGAACGATGAAACGAAAAATGTTAGACGTAACGTTAAGAGACAGGAAAGGAGCGGTGTGTATCAGCGAGGACACGGGGACAGCCGGTATTATCATCGACATTAAGAGAAAAGAATTTAACTAGAAAGAACATGTAATGCGTAGAGTGCATAGCCCATGGACCATTAGGGTTACAGAAGGGGCGCTAAGAGAAGGGAAGCACAGTCAAGGAAGCGCAGGACAAATGCAATTGGAGATCGCAGGAAGAGGACTTCGTCCCGCAGTGTACATAAAAATAGGCTGCTGCTGCTGCTGCTGATGATGATGATGATCTACCGCTTGGCTTGCAGAATATCAAATCCGTCAATGAGCAACGTCAAATACTTTGGCCTATGCAGCCACGAAAGTTTATTGCGATCATTGAAGTTAGCACATGGACGGCGGGATCGTGCAAGGGAAATATTACTATGTGGGTGAAACTGTGTTGCATATCTCGGCTCCGGTAGTTATCTCTATAGCTGTCATCTTCCTCATCCGATATTTTTGCTCAGCTCCGAGTCTGACCTGCAGGCCAAGGTCGTCAAGATAACTGTAGGAGCCGCCCGGTCGCAGAGGCGCCTGGCCGCCTAAGTACAAGGCCATCCAACTTAATACCTTGTTTTTCAATGAAGTGCTTACTCACTCACTCAATCACCTGCTCGATAGTGAACGGTGATAGTTAAATCATAAACTGTTCCATTATGAACGTAACAAAAGCAATGCGTACGACGGTGGACGTTTAAGTCAGTAGACTGGCCCAATAAAATTTACTGCCCAATCATCACCCAACTTTAGGACTCTCCCATACGGAGGCTCTCGTTTAAACAAGTTCTGCGTCTTTCTTGAAAAAGTGGGCTTAAGCCAATTTATGTTTCACTCAAACACACTATACATGAAAATTTACGTAACCTTTAACTAAGAAAGAGTGTGGATTGCACAAGTGTGGATTGCCGGGTTGGGTATTTGGTAAGGAACATTTTATAGGCTGTGAACGTAAGGCGAATGCAAATGTGTAAGCCTCGGTATCATAACGGTGACGACGATCATCCGTGTAAACCTATGCGTGCACGGCGCTTGAAGTACATCACTGGAGTTCGACTTTTCTGTTATTTTTTCCGAGAGGAGGGGCTTCTAACAGGGCTGTAGGTTGTTTAGCTAGATGAGCTCGATAGTTTTTTTTTTCTAGATGCACCATTGAAATTTCTAAGCACGGCTGAGGAACTAGAAAGGCAATAGAAATAACGGCAAAAGCAGCAAGTGGGGAAGCAGCAAGAAATAGCGAGGAGAAAAAAAAAACGATAGTTTCGTCAACTCTTAGAGAGAATTCCCGGTAATTAGAGAACAGCCATGCAGAAGAAAGCAAACATGAAGAAATAAATAAAAAATAACCGAAAGGCGGATCTAATCAGCCGTGTAATGTTATTTCGGGGACGGTCATTGGCGATGAAGTTAAGCCTTTGTCGTCTATACACCCTAGCCGTTGTTCTTCTGAATGTCTTAGTAGACGTACCATAAAATAATGAATAGAAAAATCCGAAACCTGATGACGCCATAGAAAACGTGCTCCTCAATGTAAAACAAAACAGAAACAAAAGGACAGCAAAACAAGAAAGCGTTGAGAAACACGTCTGTCTGATATGTTTAGAGAAACGGCTCCCATAAGGATGACAGTTAGGTAGCGAGAAAGACCGCTGCTCCGTCTATGTTCTTTTTTTCTTTTTTTTAGAAATGCAGAAGCACTATATAAAAAATGGATACGCCTTTGCCATAAGCTGCGCCCGAGATACGTATGACGCCCATTTCGATGAGCCAGATGGAAAATGGTGCTTTAAACTTACACAGCCGATGGTCATTTTGCTCTGAGTGGCAGTCAATTACTCCATCGAAATCTTAGCGAAATGCCAGCGCTCTCATTGTTTTAGTCGTGAACAAGAGCTGCCCATCAAAAAAGCTGAAATCCTTCAGCCAGTGTTGAAGGGCAGTTGAACTCTGTGAATCGAACTTACCTTCAGCTGAATAGACAGCAGAACAGCTCGAGCAAAGCACTGAGGCATTGTTGCAGTGTTCGAGTAATAGAAGCCGTTGCCTGTATGGCGCACCTTAATTATTTGTTCTCTGTATGGCGAACAAGTGCTCCTGGAAAGCCGAAAAAATGTATGCGCTATCGTACGACAGAAATATACGTTTCGATTATTACGAGATACGCTCTCAAGAAAAAGCTGTGACGAGCAACTTGCGTTAGGAACACGTCATGTGATATGGGTGTGCTGTGTTAAAAAATTGGAGGACGCTTACGCTGCGCCTTTAAGAGTGGAACGCGATAGCATTCTGAGATCGCTGATTGCTTCTAACGCTTCCCGGTAAATGCAGCTTACGCAACCGTAATATTTACCTCGAAACGCTGGCGGCGAACGTTATTCAAGAAGGCGAGATTTCTGGTATAAACGTGGTCTCTAGCGAGGGCCGATCCCTGAGGTTGTGCACAGCTGCGCCAAGCCTTGAACGGCAGCAGGCAAATGGTTTTGTGTTTGCGTTGCAGCGTAACAGAAATATATTTTCTCGCATATTCAAATTTCAGTCCAACGCTATCCCGTCTGGAGGTTGTGTGTAAGTCGTAGTTTACCAATTTGTTGACGCATAATACTTCGAGAAATTCACTTAGTCAGTAAGGCCTATGTGCTATGCGGAGAGCCTCTGTGATTGGGGATGCTTTTTTTTCCTCACGGACAACGGTGCCGACCCCGACACCAGATTTTCTTCGATACGGAGCCCTCAACGCTATCGTGTTAAATGATGGTGCACTTGTTTGAGGACCTCTGGAGCGCACCTAGCTACTACTCAACCGAGTTTCTGCAAGCTTATTGGATGTGCGAAACGAAAAGTACTTCTAATTGCTTTACAATAACATGCGTTAGACAATGATTACACCATTTGTTTATTTAACCATAATAGTCGTAAATAAGGTCGCGTTCTAGAGATGGGGAATAAGAAGGTAAAAAAAAACTGCATCACAAAACTAGCTCTTTATTGGATGAAATTGTGCACCATAAACCAGTGACACTCAAAGCAAAACGTTAACGGTGAGCACAGTCCGCGATCTTCGAAAAACTAATATGCGGATCAGACGCGTCGGCAAGTTAACATCACTGTTTGAACTTCACAGCGTAATCATAAGTTCTTGCATTCTTGCATAAGTTCTAGAATATGCGCCACTAGTCTTGCCACCTACGCAATCTGATCCCACAATGCTCGGTGACAACACACACAATAGATAGAATTGGCTACAAGAATAGATATTCCTCCGATACATGCACCGACCGATAACTGTTAGCATTTGCTAGCCAGTCAAAAGCACTCTCCGGAGAAAAATAAACTAGTACCCATCGCATACCCGTTTGATGTCAAATAAACATCAAGAACAGGCCTTGACAGTGATGCAGCGTCTTCATGGACAAAAGCGAACAGGGAACTGAATAAAGAGGGAAGCATACAAAACAATAAACACAGAGGAAAAGTACGATGCTCTTTTAGAACCCTTTAAGATCCGTGTTTGTAAGACGAGTTACAAAAGTACGCTACAAGTATCTCCGTTTCGGAGCCTAGAAAGAATGTTAGCTTGCTAGGAATATCTTTCCCTAAACATTTTTTTTTTTTTGCTACTCCTTTAAGTAGCCACACATCCTTATCATTGTTCTAATCACGAGGACGGCTGTTGCGGGTGGGGGGGGGGGGGGGGGACAGAAGGGAACGTTAATAATTTGTTTTTGGTTTGCCTTGAGTACACGTATTCTAACTTATCGCGTCGAGACAGCGGCATCAACGAAAACGGTACCACGTCATGTATTCGAGAAAAGGATGAAGGGCGATGCAGAGGCCGTGAAACATGAAAAAATTATTCTAAATTTAGCTTTTCTGGTAGCACTTTTATTCTTGAACCGCCGCATAAAAATCAGCACCTATGTTTATAAAGGCTTATACTGTTTTATCTTTATAAGAAATGACATCTTGAGTAGACAGCTACACGGCTAAGTTGCACCATGACCTTTCAGGTTTAAAACACACTAACATTTTTTAAAGTTTCACGGCAGCGTCTGTGTTATAAAAACGGGTGCACTCTACAAATATAAGGATGTTGTGGAATGTTCGACGAAAAGAATAAACGCACGAAAAATAGCGGTAAGTATTGACCAAGAAGCGATGTAATTGTGGTACACAAAGAAATACATACAGTCACTTTTAACAAAATCATTGAATACTTTACCCGGTGGATGTATTTGACAAGTATGTTCTCTTTATTATTTTAGGCATACGAAAAGCAGAACGTTCGTGCCGCTTGCCGATGTCTAAACCCTCCTTTTACGACCACTGAAATTGCACACCCTTTCTCGTCACTGAGGCATCAATACACCCGCATGACAGCAAAATGACGCCGAGCAACAAAAGAAACAAAAAGAAATCGTGACGCTAGGTTACAATGTATCCATTTTTCTGCTATTTAGCGGCGATTTTTCTTCGCACCAGCGCCGTTCGCAACATTGTCGTGGCCGCGATCACATAAGCTCCAAGCCTCGCTCCGCAATACGCCACGCTGCTCGGTCGCGCGTGCGTGCGCGCGTGCTCCGGTAATTCCCCGCTTCGCGCGAAACGTCTACTCCGTGTTACAGCCTACTCGTTTCAATATGCAGCGGGCGGCGTCAGCGACGAAGTGCGGAAGTGAAGCGAACGAGCGCAGCCCGCCAGGGACCGTGTCGTGTTACAGAGGCTGCCACAGCCTCACGCCGCCTCGCTGGGCAGCAGATGGCAAGGTCAACGTGCGTGGAACAGCCGCCGCTGCCTGCGTTCCCGACGCCTGCCACGGGTGGCGACGAACACGAAAGAAGAAGAAAAAGAGAAATGATGGAAACAGCGTGCAGCCGAGTGCACCGGCTGCAATGGCGACCACAGAGGAAAGGGAGGGAGAATAGACAAGGGTGCCTGGTTTCGGGAAGAGGCTGTAGAAAAAAAGTAATAGCACAAACCACAGTGAGAAAGGACGTGAAGGCAGAAGTGAGCGCCGGGTTCTCGCACGGGAGGGCCTGCCGATAATACGAAGTCGATATCCACCTCCCTCATCACAGCACTAGCGCCCTTTCCGACATCGATCAGGGCCTTGTAGAAGAGAACTGTCTTCCCGCGTGCGTGCGTGCGTGCGTGCGTGCGTGCGTGCGTGCGTGCGTGCGTCGTTAATGTCTTCACATCGTAGTGCGCAGTATCCTATTGAGAAGATTGTTTTTCACGACTTTCTCTTGTCCGATGACAGTGCACCTGCGCTCTTTATACCGGCCAAGATAAGATGCTTCGGATACGCGCGCATTCCCGTTATTGCGGATGTGTCTCGCATTGTTGGGAGAGCACTGCGACCTTCCTCATGTATTTCGAACCGTATGGAAAATGTTTAAGATATGCGGTTTTGTGAGATTGCGTGCGGCTACTTTCTGCACAAGGGCACTGTACCCTTTCCCCCTCCTTTCTTTTCCACATTCCTCGTATCAGCTCACCAAAGGGCCCTCCTTGCTAACAATAGAGTACTTTATTAAAGCTCTATACAATTCTGGATATTGCTTACTTTGTCTATCACAATGAAAACAGCCTTGTGTGTTGGCGAATTCGAATCCGCAGTTCTTGCTTTGTTTTAGTTCTTATGTTGGAGACTTCTGGCCTTCTGCTCTATCGTAGTACCGGGAGATTCGTTTAGCACTTGAATTGCGCCTTTCTGTTCCCCACCTACTCAGGCTATGGGACATCAGCACCGGTGTAACAAGAAATTCTCTCTTGTTTGGGAACGCGAGAATGCAAATGAGGTGATTTGCCAGCGCAAGGCTGCGCAAGAATCACCGTTACTCAGGGAATCCGTGGAATAGCTGTGCGAGAATCTTCAAACAGTGCCTTCGGAATGACATTGTTTATCCCTCATGAATTATTTACAATGGTGCAAAGCTTTTCTCATGTGCGCCTAGTATACCTGAAATAAAACCATTTTTGTGTCCGTCCTTGCCTTCTTCTTGCATCACTGACTAGAAGCACTCCCGTTTTGCTGGAGCTAAGAGCGATTCTGTAGCTCATGACAGTGACTTACACTTCTGGGACAAACATTACCTCTTGTTTGCGGAGCTAGCATTAGGAGAGCAACGCAAAATGTGACTACGCTCCTGGTGCAACACACAGCAGACGCTCTCAGCGAATTCCTATTTTTTTCCCTAGAAGAAGCAGTTCAGCTGTAGTGTCTTTTGATGCGTGACGATCCCGGAGTGTTACAGTCGGATCCACCTGGAGCAGCAGTATGCACCTGTTCCCACTTGCGCCCCCATGATACAATTTTCACGTGCCATGTTCATTTGACAAGTGCGATTCTGCATGCTCGCGCGGAATTCCGAAGAACGTTGCCTATATACAAATTGGTGGGTGTGTAATATTAGGCGGGTAGGATTGCGTTTGTGCCCGGATTGTTATGTACAAGAGGAAATACCACAACTACTCCAGAAGTCCAATCTCTTTTGAACTTGAAATAAGCTCACTAATTGTACACTTTTCTTAAATATTAACTGCAACACAGTGGCCGTGGTTTAAGGGCCGGACTCCAAGATTGCCCCGTGACGCCGACATACGAAAAATTGGTTTAAGAGCTACTAGGAATTGGAATGGTGCTTGGAACACCAAATTTTGGATGTTCACATTGACAGCCAAGAGTGCCGAAGCTCCTGCGTTTGGGGTGTCTTTACATCACGCATAAGACCTGCTGAGTTTTACAGAGTTCCTAATAGCGACGACCTTTCGATGACATAGAAGCGGGAACATGCGGGCAACTACCATGTTTCCTAGCTTAAAGTAAGATTGGATAATGAAATTTGGTAGAACATTGGCAACACATAAAACTGATGCCAAGAATGCCCACGCATCAATACTGCGAGTAAATGTGATGTTTGTGGCTTCGAGAAGAAAAACAAACGGCGATGATCAATGGAAACTTACCAATATTAATACGCAGGTTACATATTTTTTCGTAACTTAGGTGATTCACTCTATTGAGACTTTGACGAAAGACTTTAAGAGACATTAACGTGCGTTTGATTTACATGACCGTGTTACTTTAAAACTTCAAACAAAGCTTTCCAAATTATTTCTTTATGCAGTCATCTTATGAATAAGCACGCCAGAATGTGATTCAACTGTCGAGACCACTGCGGGAAGACGCACAATCTTATTGTATTGTCCTTCAGTTGAGCGGGGGCCTGTTTTAGTGCAGGCAATTTCTAGAAACACCACATAAGGATTTACATATAAGCGAGGAAAGTGCTTTCTTAAAGACGGTGCCCACTATAAGAAATAATTCTTACCTGTCAATTCCTCCAGATAGCATCACAGACAAATGGCGCAGAGGCCATGGCAGCAAACATGTAATACAGATCACCTATGATTACGATACTCTATAATGCGAAATTTGCGTGCAGCTCTATACGTGCTTTCATTTCGCGGTATATTGGCTGGCGCCGACAATCCCTCTCGCGCGCACGTTCCAAATGGAGCGAAGTGCGGCGCGACTGCTTCGCTGATCTGGAAATCGCGAGATCGCGAGATCCAGCGCGTGTGGTGACGCGTGGGCGCGATTCACAGCAGCCGCCGCCACCGACTGACCTCCCATGCGACTCGTGCGACTCTGGCGCCATCTCGTAGCCATTGTCACCGTACAACGCTTCTTTCTTTGCTCACGCTTTCGCTATGCACTCTTCCGCTTTCCGCCTCGTGGTTCCGCTGCACCCTCACCTCCGCTTTCCTCCTCGCGACTTTTATCCCTCGCTGCGCGCCGCGTTTCCATTCATCTCTCGCTGTGCTCGTTCGCTCCGTTACGCCGAGCTACGACGCCGAGGCGCGCCAACGCTCGGCGCAGGAACGGGCGCAGCTAAGATAAGCGCGCTAAAGGAGCTCACATGCGGCGGCTCGGAAAGTTGAAGAGGGCGCAGGAAATGGGTCGGAATAGAGTGCAAAAGGAAATACACCCGAAACAACTGGAAGCTTAAAGAAACGTAAAGCGGACGTTAGGTTGCATGAAGTTCTCAATGTCTGCTCCCGTGAAGGCGTTTCTCTACGGCTACGGGGAGCATTTCCTTGGATATTATTTTGCGCGTCTCAAGTACGTCTTCCTGTCGTTTGCCTAACCATTGAAGATAATTTTCTTTGTGTTCTTCCTGCCATGACTGTTTCGTTTACTCTGAAATTCGCTGCTCACAGCAATAATCTAGACGCCATTTTAACCCTTAACGCTATTTTTTCGATTTCCGGAAAATAATAGCCTGTTTTTTTTTAAAGTTTTTTTTTCGCAAATAGGAAAAATAACTCGTGCATCAGACTGTCCGTGGTAAGCAGGCATTCGCTGGGTTACAGAATCTGTCGTCATAGACGGAAGACATTCTCCATGGGCAAGTAGACTACAGGTGAAAACAAGGAAGTTGAAAAATAAATGAAAAAAAGAACAAACACCCAACGACGCAACAAAGAAAAGATATAGGGCAGAAGGGAGTTTGGCGCCAGCGATGCATTCATGTGCTCTCGGGCTTGCAATGGCAGCGAGATTAGGAACATGCAGCGTGGCTTCTTCCCAAGCAGGCACGGGCTGAAAGAAGAAGAACGCATTCCGCGGCAGTTGTTTAATTTTTAAAACGCGGCTCAAAATATTTGTGCACGTTTCGCGCGAAGTTCTGCTGCAGTTTTGCTCCAGTGAATGCCAGAACGGCGCAAGCCAGCAGGTTTTTACTGCTCCTCTTGCGAAATCCCACGTCATTTTTTTCTTGTTGTCATCAGGCTTACGGGGATAAACAGGGTCGAGCGAGACGCATAGCTGCGAAGCAAGAGCAATAAAAAAAGCCCCGCATTCAAAGAAAAAGAAAGTTGAAGTAATCACAGTGCAACGAATGCAGGCACGCGCAAAACAGGAAATAACTTCACGGCACCTGCTGAATATTTAGCAGCAGCCATGAAACATGCAACACACCTTTCATACTGGAAGCACCTCCTTGTACGCTACGTGAAAATTTATAAGCTGATATAACGATGGTATATCCTTTCATCTTTTTAGTGTGTTCCACTTTTCAGCTAGAATATTTGCAGTTTCAGTAACAAATTCTCCTCCATGCACAGGAGAGAGGAATCGTACCAAGCGGAATCTTAGGGGTCCTCAAGTTAGAGCCTGCAGTCCTGTGGAACCATAACGGCGATGGCCAGTGAAGCGTATGCAAGCGCACATAAAGTGTCGTGGATTACAAACGTTATGCAATCAAACATGCGTGTGTGAATATGAATCACGCGAGCGTTTTTACGCACTTGCAGTGCCTGGAGAGTACTGGGCTTTCTCCTTTCTATAATTTTTCTATTCCTCGCATAAAGCGAACTTAAAGTCTCAGTGTCAGTGCAAGAAATAACAATACCCAAATTTTAATGGGCGACTGAGCAATGCCAGGATATATCTCCGCCTGCGGGTTGCAAAAAAAAAAAAAAGAATGAAGAGAGAGAGCGAACTCTTCTAACAAGAAAAACTCCAGCACTCTCCTGAGGATCTTCATAAGCTTAGGCTTCAAAGAAAAAAAACAATTATTTCTAATACATTAAACGTAAAAACTTTAGTACGTGTTGCACGGCGCCCTGATACCTTGGGAAGGGTTTTATGTCCGAGGCAAAATGGGGACGTACGTGATAGGAGAACGCGTAACTGCCAGTTTCCAGTTCGCCAAACAACTTCGAGTTTGCTTCAAAGCTAAGTCAGATGCACAGTGCTTTAATGGGTTGTGTCTCCATTGGCGTCAATTACAACGTTAACGATTAGTGACGTATTCGTTGATGGACTTTAACGCGAAGAAAACTGATGCGGCGCTGGGATACTGTGTATGTGCGCGTGTAAACGAGGAGAATCTCCCGATATCGTTTGCTTTTTTGTCAGGGCTGAGCACCGCCGCGTCATTATGCAGGTCCGATTGAAATCAAGCCTCCTTAGCCTGCTATGTAACATAGAAACACCTGAACGACTGGAGAAAGCAGTAGAAGTAAGCTACAGTTTAAAAAATAGTCTCCGCTCACTTCATCAGTGTATGGGCGCGTTGTATATGGCATATGATCCAAGTGATCCTAGGCAAATGCTGATCTTAATTAATTGTTTTCATTGCTCTGACTAATGCAAGTGTTTCCTTACCGGAACGTCTAAATACAGTGACCGAAATTGAACCCACGCTTCCATGACGCCTACAACTTAGTGCGAACGTGTGATGTAAAATGGCATCTAAGGGAGCTACAGTCTCAAAGTACATTAGCGTTAAGCGCCGGGTCAAGGCTGGAAACTGTGCTCAACTCCTCCAAAAAGTAATAAACATAAAACGTTAAATGTGTTCGCGATAGCGGACGTGACAGGTGTATACATGATGGATTCTGTATTTTACGGCTACGCGTGTAAGGTGGCAACAGTAAACACATTGTTCAGACAAAAATATATTTTCTGGCCATAGGGCTCCGCAATTGTGAAGTGTTAGAGATTGTGTGCTAGTGATTGACGGCCCGAAGCAAAACACGGTTTAGAAGACACGTTTCAGTGCCCAGGTTCTCGATGACTAAGGCTACCTATTTCTCATCTCACCGCGTTTAATTCTAAAGCACATGATTTCTTTTATGCCTTGAGGCTACCGCTGAAGAAAATGAGGCGCTAAGCTACGGGCACAGTATTCAAACGCTGGGCCGAAATCTTTTGATGAGAAAAATCTCAACATTCTGTGCGTATAGTAAACAACGCATCTCTCACAGACTGCTGCCTACATAATTGCTGAGGCTATGATGGGAACTCCTCACGCCCTCTTGTACGATAAATCCGAGGAAGCGGGATGAAAAATAATGTTATCACTATACAGAGCCAATATTTTAAACCACGGGGAATTACCACAAATTGCTAGAATTACCACGTGATTTAATATTACTGGAAATGATTGACTCTATATTATGCCACTCAATGAGCTAATATAAAAATTAAAAAAGAAACGAAAAAGCCAAGTAGAAGTGTCACCAGCAGCACATAAATAACGGGACATTCTTCTGACTAGGCCCTCGTAACAGTTTCAGATGTTGGGGTGTATTCCTCTTTGTCTGCTTTCCTGAATCATAATTTACTATTTCTTGCTGGCGATAACGCTCCTCCATTGTCCCACAAACAAGTAATGTCAAAACATTTGCCGTATTCTACATTTAACGATGCAGCGGTGCACTGCATACCTCGTGACACTCGTCACGTCTGAGAGAACCACATATTTAATGATGCTTCTTTGTGAGAAGACCCTAAGAACTTTCTCTCAAGCACATGTTTTAGGTGCACGTGGAACATTGCACAAACGAAACCGTCGCCGTCGCACCTGTGTTCAGCTTGGCCAGCCAGAACTGCGCTGGTGCAGACGGTGGACTGAAATCAAGTAGCGTGGTGACAGGCAGCTGACATACACAAATATTTGCTTTTACTATCGTCTCAAACAGTATAGAATGCAAAACTGAATAAGTTATTCGTTTGCTTATATTTAGTTTCGTTTGTTTTTCCACGAGCTGTCACGGAAATGTGGCGTGCGGCGTCAACAAAATATTGGAATTGGCAAGGAGCGATGCGCTACTATGCTATCTTTTCTATATCTTGCCTGAAGGTTTCGTTTCAAAAAATGTACTCTTGCTCTGGAGGTGAAAAAGTGCTTTTTTTGTGCTTCACATTTTTCCTGACATAGACCAACTCATGCGCAAATGTGATCTGGTTCGGTGGAGAGGAAGAGCCGCCGAATAGGAATGCGACGCGAAAGCATCGATGCTGTCTTTTGCTCAAACGCACGTTGTGTGTGTTATATTCTACCCTTAAGGCTCTCTCCCCTGCTGTCAATGTTTGTGGCTGTGCTTGCAACAAGCATACTTCCTTCCATAGTGTTTATCATTGACGTTTGTAAGCCGTTTTAAACGTAAAAACGTTCCGAAATTTTCGTTCGTTTCTTAACATCTCAGCATTCATTTTCCGAGGTTCCCGCACTTGGATCAATAGACAGTGTATTGAAAGTGCGGCATACTTGTCGGTTAGTGTCTTGTGAAGATGTTCAGTGTTAAAAAAAGAAGAAAAAGACAAAACATGACCAAACCCCTTTGTTTCGGCTGCTCCAATTAGCTCATTGGACTCCCGGTAAAGCTGTGACAATGCATGCAACTGTTGACGTTAAATAGGAACCTTATAAAGTCGCCATGTGTGTGAGCGTAAGAAATGCGCCTGCCTGTCCTAGTTATGCATCATTAGAGTGTAGAAGAGAAGGTTGAATGCAAAGTTATCTGAATGCAAATGAAGGACATAATATAAATATTAGTGGAGAAATTAAAGGGTAAGTTTAGAAAAGAAGCATTACGACACTAGGAAAAGGATGATTATAGGGACAATAAATATCTACCAATTTTCCTCTGCTTTTTCAATAAGGCTGGATAACTTCGTATAAAACTTTAGCTCGTGAAGACAAAGCTGGATTTGAGTAAACGGAGACGCAAACTTCACATCCGGACGTCGGATCTTTCAATTCGAAATATTCGAAATTCAGACTTAACACCTATTGAAATACGTCGACGCGCCTTTTTTGCCGAATTATGTTTCAATTTCCTCTTACCACTTCCCCTTCGTAGCCACCCAACCGGATTCATTTCCGGTGAGATTTTCCAACCTTCCCTTCCTCCTATTCTTGCTCTCTTGATTCGGACTATACAGCCCAATGTCGACCAGAGGTTTCGCAGCAATTTGCGGAACAGTACACAACAAGCTTACGGATAAAATGTGGCTTTTTAGATGACGAAGGACCATAAACACCCGAGGCGTTCTACTAACAAAAAAAAGTGTAACAAGGAAGTGCCTGTTTTACGCAATTGCTCATTCAGAACAATAGAAATACTTCTTCGGCGTGCAGGTGTTTCTCCACTTCTCAGCTTCTGGATGTTCAGAGTTCGACGCACCTATGACGTGTGTGTTCGCAAACTGGCACCGACAAAAGTAGAGACGCTATGCAGAAACGACGCGAGGCGCGGCCACGTTCTGTTTTGTTGACATGCGTCGACGTGCTCGGGGCACCACTGCTCTTGGACGACAACCTCATGCATAAAACACCGCGGCGCACTCGTGACAGTCTCTTCCCATTGCGGTGAAGGTAATAAAAGCCTTCACCTTGCCCCTCTGGAAAAGCTCTCCTTGCAATGTGAATGAAGTCAGCGGAGCACGCGCGTTTCCAATACAGTATACGGAAGTCCCCAGCGAGCCAGCGGATCACAATGCACATGTCTATTCTTTACGTTTCTTTTTCTGCGAGCTATGATTGTCATGCCGAACGCGTCTCCTGACAAATCGCGGACGCATGGATGAAGGACCCTATGCCGAAATCCCCGCCCAAGCAATAAGAAGTCATGGCTGAACAAAAAAAAAAGGCCTCAGCCATCGCGTTTCCCAGTAAAATTACAATAATAGATGGAAGCTACAATTTCCCGAATATTACGCATGAGGCATGAAGTCACGCATCCTTGGATACGGTAGATCATACTGACACTGTAATGGCTAATTGTCTTCGCAAATTGTTCACCCTCAGAAATTGTTCACCCGCTTAAATTCTCCACACCAATTGTCCGCCTCCTGGCATATAATACAATAGTTCGTCCTACTTTAGAATATGCTATAATCATTTGGGACCCCTACACAAAAACAAATATTGAGAAATTAGAAAGAATTCAAAAGAAAGCTGTCCGATTCATCTACAATTCTTACGGTCGAACATCTATAACAGATCTCCTTAAACGTAGTGGCTTCTCTTCGATTACAGAACAAAATCGTGTCACCCAATTAAAATTCTTTTTTCAACTAATGAATGCCACTACCATATAGATACCTCACACATCTTAACACATTTAACTGGTTATGCTACTCGTCATAAACACTCCCTAGCAGTAACCCTGTTAACACCGCACAACAACTGCTTCAAATACTCCTATTTTACAAGAACAATAGTTGATTGGAATAAACTTCCTGATAAAGTCGTTACAGAAAATTCTTTATCCCGTTTTCAGGCGCACCTGCACTCATGAATCAACCGCACATACTTTAGTTGCTCCTTTTTATATGCATTTTGTCCTTTTTCCATCTTCGAATTCAAGCGTCGGCATGATTGCTTAAACTGTATGTTTTTGTGGATGTACTTGTATGTTCCCACCCTGCTAAGATCTTGTAAAAGATCGCAGTATCTATAAATAAATAAATAAAAACTCGAAAGGAGCTTCCACTACGCCTGGTCGTGTGCGCACATATCGCATATCGCTGTAACGAGAGATTTGCAAGTTGGAGCAAACTCCTCGTCATTAAGTCAGTAGACCACGTTCCTGCAAGACACCACGAAATCACAGTCGTCGTGAATTAGTCACGGCGGATGTGTGCGATAACAGTAACAACTAAGCACCGTGCGCATTCTGACGAGAGTAGGTGCAATCTTGGAGATTTGGTTCAGCCACATTCAGTGAGAGTTCGCCCATTACGCCAGAAGAAGTAAATCGAGCAGCAGGAGAAAGAGTGACGTTAAGCTAAGCAGACCAACCAGCCCCTACAATGCAAACGTTACTATCTGGGCAAATTGCGTGATAAAAATAAAAGAAAAACTACTTTGGAAACAGAACTTCCTGAGGAGACTCTTTTACGGTTGTACACCAAGTAACTCTCAATAACTGACTTTTATTCTTTTTCCTTCCGTCTCTACGTGTGTTCCAGCAGCCTCGTCAGAAATTTCTAGAAATTCACTTTTAAAAACTAGATGACGAGTGCATCTGTTTGCTCAGGAGTGCTAGTGCTGACGCCCTCTGGACCTGTTTCGCCTCTTTACTGCACAACGAGACGAAGTGTTTTGTCATTAACAACCATCTTCGAATGCAGGCGCCAATACATCTGCAAGCCTCTTCCTTAACTGCACAACATAGCAATGAAGGGACGCGAAGTTTGCAAGCCTCGAAGAGGGATTGCATACTTTCCGCACCCACCGTCGAAAAACGCTGAGGCGACAATTCTACGCTGTCGTACTCGTAAATACTCGTACTAGTATTTTGTAAAGTGAGTACGATATTGGCAAAAACGTTTGTATTTTTTTTTGCTTATAATGTCATCTTGAAACTGTTCCTTATCCATCGTAATTTCCGACCAAAAACTGGAATTCAACACGTTCATTTTCAGATTTTCTTGCACTCTGTCCATGCACACTGGCATCGTTTACGCGAGCTGTAGCAAGTATTCACATTGTCGTTCTTGTGTGCCAATCTGCCGTTTTTACTTTGTCGTTGGGACAATGTTTCTTGCTCTCAGGTTTGAACTCCTAATCACGTGTTTGATTCGAAACCATGCGAGACCACAATTTATTCGCTGTTGGAAACTTCAACGGAGCCTCAAGAAGAATGCCCGAGGCTATGCTATCGCGCAGGCAAACCAAACCGCAAACTACGGGCTAAATGTTTCATCAAGTTGTCAAGCTTAATATGGTTAGGTTTAAGTTTGAAACACCAGACACACTGAGGTTTGTTCGAACTAGTCCTGGGTCGATCACTTAAGCCAACCACACGCTGATATGGCCGCAACTTCCGTTTGCTAACTGGAACCTTCGGGACTACGAATACACTTTTCGATTAGTAAGATCGACGGTTTAGCCAACCAGGAAACTTGTGCAGGGGTGAACCCCTACTCATACGGCACAATACAGTCGACAAGCTGAGAGTTCTGGCCTTAACGATGGGAGTAGATTTACGACACGTGTAGCACTGCCGCATTGCATGTATGCATTTGGAAACACATTTGAATAATTATACAATGACAGAGGAATCAGAAGGCTCTCAACTAAAAAAAATGTAATCCCAAAGATGAAACACAGCGTTAAGGATGCCGCAGGCAGTGCCCACAGAATATATGTATCTAAATGATCTTAGTCGCTAAACTTTTGAAAATGGACTGCATAATGCATTTACTATGTGTGCATGTGTCCGGGGTATGTTCACGCCGCATTGCAGGCCACTCGAATTTCAATTCTGACAACCTGCGCTTCTTCAACACGCGCATCTAGCTATGTAAACGGTCATCGTGACATTCCGCAAAGGCCTGCTTTCTGTCATCATGACAAGGATGCAAAAGGACAACGTTGTACTAAACACCAGAATCTCTTATCCAGTGAGCCATATTGCATTGTAAGAGTAAAGAGAAACCTAGGCGGACGTACAAAAGCAATTTCCTCTTCATATGGGTCTGAAAATTAATCTGCAGAAAACTAAAGTATTGTTTAACAGTCTCGGAAGAGAACAGCAGTTTACGATAGGTAGCGAAGCACTGGAAGTGGTAAGGGAATACATCTACTTAGGGCGGGTAGTGACCACGGATCCGGATCATGAGACTGAAATAACAAGAAGAATAAGAATGGGCTGGGGTGCGTTTGGCAGGCATTCTCAAATCATGAACAGCAGGTTGCCACTATCCCTCAAAAGGAAAGTGTATAACTGCCGTGTGTTACCAGTACTCACATATGGGGCAGAAACCTGGAGGCTTACGAAAAGGGCTCTGCTGAAATTGAGGACGACGCAACCAGCTATGGAAAGAAGAATGATGGGTGTAACGTTAAGGGATAAGGAAAGAGCAGATTGGGTGAGGCAACAAACGCGGGTAAACGACATCTTAGTTGAAATAAAGAAAAGGAAATGGGCATGGGCCGGACATGTAATAAGGAGGGAAGATAACCGATGGTCACTAAGGGTTACGGACTGGATTCCAAGGGAAGGGATGCGTAGCAGGGGGCGGCAGAAAGTTAGGTGGGCGGATGATATTAAGACGTTTGCAGGGACAACATGGCCACAATTAGTACATGACCGGGGTAGTTGGAGAAGTACGGGAGAGGCCTTTGCCCTGCAGTGGGCGTAACTAGGATGATGATGATGATGATGATGATGATGATGATGATGATGATGATGATATTCCTGTATACCTGTCCGCTCGTTTTGAAATGCTAGTTTTTGTATCAGCGGGAGAGCACTGAGAGGTCTACTTGTGCAATGTATTTGCACGTGTGTCCTGTTTAGGGTACCCTTGCGTATTGTTCTGGGACCTGCATCCGAATTTATTAAATCTGTGTACATGCAGCTGGCTGTTATCTCAATGGTGAAATCGGTTGAGTACCTCTGCTAGAATTGAGGAGGACTAAGTTATGTCCCAAATAATGTGTCTTCATTTGTGCATTACTTGTTCAGACACTGTACATCCTCCTGTTCTAAAGGCATCATTTTTCACCGAGCACACACGGGTGTCTATTCTCTGCTTCTTTCCACGACACCTTGTATAAAAATTGTAATCTCGTGAGGACATTTTCGTTGCTAAAGTAACATATACCATGAACGAGGGAATGTTCAAATGTATATAAATGAACGCATCAAACTTATTATCTGCAACCTTTGTTCTGTCCTTCAACATATAAAAGCGCAATAAACAGTCAAGTGCCATTGCATACAAGTATCGAATGTATATTTGTATATCATATATAAGTTACGATACCTGCATAATTTCTGGGCTCTCTTACCATACAGATCACTCCACCCATAAAACAGAAGGGATATCAATTTAAATGTTCCCGGTGTGGCATTAACAAGTTGCGAACCTAAGCAATCAAATAAGGCATAAATCTTGTCGTATACGAACACCGTCACGCATACCAGCGCCAGATAGAAGTGCACACAAAAGCTGGGACAGAAAAAACACTAACAATTCTCAATGTTAGTACAGTTTTTCTCACAATTTTTTTTTGAGTCAACGGCAGTTACCGCTGTCCATGGTGTACTGAGCTTGTCGTTCTACGTGCGAGCTTTTCTTTTGAACGTTATCCGTTCATCGCATGCCATTTCATTTATTCTCTGCTTTGGAACCTGCAGGTATGCTTCGTGTTCCCCGTGCGGCAGTATCACGTTGCAAAGGCACAAAATGGAGTGGGGCATGCATCTTGTCATAGAAACGTCCTCGTGAACAGGAACACTAGAAAAAGAAATATCCACACAAGAAACACAAGGGGACACCTAAAACACTCGTCTTGCTCTTTGCGAGTGCATCAATTCTAGCCGTTTTCTTTTGTACTTTGTTCCTTCTTTTGTCGGCTCAATTGGAGCTGCCCCACGTAGTCGGCCGAGGACACACGGTGTGGTTCCTCCGCATGCCGGCCTTCCCTTTTGATCTTTTATTCCGGCTCTCGCGTTCAACGCATGCCGTGTCATTTTATTCTCGGGTTTTGAACCCGGAGGCAGGCTTCGTCCGTCAGAGCGGGCAACGCCTTGCAGCTCCAGTTCGCGGGGCCCGCGCGAACGAGGCCGGCGCAGTGTTTCGCAACGCTCAGTGCCGCGAGATGGGCGTTGTCTACCGACGTGACTGCTCCCACTCAACCGAAACGAAACGGAGCCCGCGGCAGCGGGTGGAAGTGGAAATCGCACCCGGCCACAGCGAGGAACATGCTCACTGCGTGTGCGCCTACATCCTGCAGCTGTCGCCCAACGTTTCGTACTGCGTTCTTGTTTCTTCATACTTTCTTTTTTCTTCTAGACGATTGTTAGCGCTGGACTTGTTCTTCCCCCTTGGAAGGCTTTTTTCTTATTCTTTCAAAGAGACCTTCCGGGCACGTTCCCTTTTTTTTCGTTTAGATAGCGCAAGACTTCGCCGTATCGCGGTATTATGGCTGCCAAAAAAATGTCGGTCGATGCACGCCAGAGTGATTAAAGTAATTAAGCTAAAACATAGCTCGAGCAGCCTACACGGTTGAACAAATTGAAGCATTGCATACAGTTCTATCTATCGTCCTTTAACTAAAACATTAGATTGCGTTTGAAGTCGTACTTGAAATCGCCTGCTTTCGATGAGGAAACCTCTGCGAAGCTGATTTTTAATTATAGGAGAGCGCCATGCTTATCCGGAGACAGCAGCACCGTTCAACATTGCATTTTATGCTAGAAGCTAAACTTACACTTTGCTCACTCTGCCATGTTTTGTTATCGGCGTTTTGTGTTTCCGGGAATTTTTAGCAACAGCAACGATGCCTGTTTCACAAGCTTTTCTACGATTTATTGGCAATTGTACTGCGTCGCAGCTCTAAGGGCGGCGCTTCTCAGGACCTCAGTAAGGTTGTGTCCGTCCGTCCGTCCGTCCGTCCGTCCGTCCGTCCGTCCGTCCGTCCGTCCGTCCGTCCGTCTGTCTGTCTGTCTGTCTGTCTGTCTGTCTGTCTGTCTGTCTGTCTGTCTGTCTGTCTGTCTGTCTGTCTGTCTGTCTGTCCGTCCGTCCGTCCGTCCGTCCGTCCGCCTGCCTGCCTGCCTGTCTGTCTGTCTGTCTGTCTGTCTGTCTGTCTGTCTGTCTGTCTGTCTGTCTGTCTGTCTGTCCGTCCGTCCATCCATCCGTCCGGCCGTCTGTCTGTCTGTCTGTCTGTCTGTCTGTACTGGGTCACCACTTTCCAATGTGCAGTGAGCATTTTTGTTTATCAGTGGTCTAGGTTGCACCAAAGACTTCAGAAACGTTCAGCACACCAGTTTTCCCAAACCTAGTGAATGTTTAATAGAAACGGTGAACCACTCTTCAAGGCCATACAACCTTCACAAAGATCTCTGGCAATGTCCGCCAGACTAAAGCAAAAAATAATGTCCCAATAAGTGTTTAAAACGATTGAATTATCCTGTCTAAGCGTCTTTATGCAAAAATAAAAACAAGAACGTTTACATCAGTATTTTCTAACCCGACTTTAATAGAACTCAGAAATGAACGTTGTGGGAACTAGTTGAGCAAGCCTACACACAAGTCGTGGATATATCCAAACAATAGACGCACGACAGCCACCGCAGATTATCATCTACAACCTCTCTGACCATTGGATTCTTTGAAATGCATTGTTACCATGTAGAGCCGGAGACGAAGCTGAGGACAGTACAGAAGGCGACGACGCTTGCTGACCTCGCGCAGGCTATCTTCCATAATGTATGCTAGTGAATGCGCTGTAAAAACCGTTACATATATTTAAACATCTCTTTCCGTAACATTTTTGGTGGCGGTTGCGGGGTCTCCAAGACGCACGACAAGGTTACGCCGCGGGCGCTCCTTAGCTGCATTGGCAATGCCAGCACGAGGCGAGACTGCTAAGGGCACGTCTCCACTCGCGCCCACCGTCGTCTTGCTACAACCGCGCGACATAAGAACCTTTTCTGGCACAGATAATGCCGACGTTGAAGGTTGGCTTCTACTACAGGGTAGGAGCAATTACTGGGACCAGACCGTCATACTCGCCAACCTGATATTTTACCTCATCGGAACTGCATGCATCTGGTTTTAAACCCGCGATGAGGAACCCACCTGCTTAAACTTCTGCAAGCAAAAGCTCATTAATTTGTTTGGCAAGCCTGCTGGTCGCCGCCATGCCGCGCAGAAGGTTCATGAGAAGATGCCGGAAGCTGAAGAGGTCGCCCATATCTTCAAAAGGATCGCGGACGTCGTGTTTAGCCTCCTCGTGTTCAAGAACTCTTCCACAGTGCAGGGCATCACTGCTGAATGGCACCGCCTCGAAGAAGCCAACAGCCGTTGTGCTGCCTACTACTCTTCTCGCCTTCCTAACACGGCTGCCACATCAACCTGCGAGGACCTACGCCCCCCACCCATGCCGGCTGCATCCGACAGTATTGCAGGCACCGTCCGCCAGGAAATTGAAACTGCGGCTCCAGTTCCTCCCCTGGCTAACGCTCCAGATGATTCATATGCAACCATATCCTTCATCTAGACCATCGTATGGCAAGAATAGGCCAACGTCGGACACCAGTCACTTTGCCCAGCCAAGAGACCTGACTACCACTCACTCGGCATACCCGATATATCACGCATTTCGTGCGTTCGTCCTCGTTATCAAAACACGGAAGAATGGCGCACTTCTCATGACAGGCTTATCTGTTTCTGCTGTGGACGAGTTGAACCTATTTCCCACCGTTGTCGCAGTTCTTGGAGCTCGCAGCCTTAGCCGAGTTTTCGTTTTACCCAAAGCTCACCTGGTAGTCTCCGCCCGCGGTCATACATCGCAAAAAAAAAAACACCGCTTCAATATCTGTGCCCGCACGACCAAACCGTTGCCCTTCACCACGCCCACGCCTTTCACGCCCGCCTCTGCCTCGTCGCTCCCCGTCTCCTCCTTAATTACGTCGCTTCTCGGAAAAACTAACGGGCGCAGTTCTGAGAGGTGAGCACGCCATGACGACCCGACCCGAAATTCCTCTGCTTACCGTGCCTGGCCATCAAAACCTCGTCAACGTGAACGTGGACGGTATACCTGTAATATCACTGATTGACACATCGGCACACATATCGCTTATGAACTCGAACCTCCATACATGCCTAAAGAAAGTCCTAACTCCTGTCCCACTTGTACTCGTCCGCGTAGACGACAGTGGAACTCGAGCTGTCGCTGAGATGTATGCTGCCGCTGTCACTGTAGCTGCACGCCAAACTTCTATTTTGTTTTAGGTCTTGGAACAGTGGCCACACGAAATCATCTTAGGCCTTGATTTTCTGTCAGCACCATTCAGCCATTACTTACTATTCTGCGGGTGCTGTCCAACTCGCCCTACCACATGCCATTGAACCTCGTGATGCTATTCGGCTATGTTCCACCAATTACGTTCGCCTACCTCCCCGAAGAGTGACCTATATGGCCGTTTCATGCCATCCACCTGTTGCCGACGTCGATTACATCGTGTCGCCCTACGTCACCGTCCTCCTGTAGCAGAACTTTGCATTCCCACGCACTGTTCTCCGTATAAAAGACAATGCCACCTGTCTTCCTGCTTATGAATTTCAGCCTCTGCCCTTAAGTTCTATCTCAGGGAATATCTATTGCAACCTTGGCCTCAGTTTGCGACTACCACATTTCTGCCTAAACTGGTGATACGGCGTCGCCCACTTCTGTTGGTTCTGGCCCTACAAGACAAGTAATAGAACCTTTCATGACAATGATCTCTCCTGACTTTCCGGTCCACCATGCGGATGCACTTAGTTGCCTTTTCACTTCGTACCAGAACATTTTCGATCTCGATGACCGGCTGTCGTGAAACAACGGATACACACGGGCGACGCCAGCCTGGTTCACCGATGGCGCTACCGCGTCTCCCCTACTGAGTGGCAAGTCATACAGAAGGAAGTCGATAAGATGCTTGTCCGAGATATCATTGTGCTTTCTTGTAGCCTTTTGGCTTCCCTGGTCGTGCTCGTCAGAAAGGAGGATGACAGCTAGCGCTCTGTGTCGACTATCGCCATCTCAGCAAGGTAGCAAAAAAGGACGTTTATCGGCTGCCGCGGATGGATGACGCCCTCTGTTGTTTATATGGTGCCAGATATTTTTCTTCGATAGACCTTCGCTCCCTGTACTGGCTGATTGCAGTTGACGTCACGCACCGTGAAAATACAGCTTTTTCACAACTGATTCCCTCTGTGAGCTTAAAGGGATGACGTTCTGCTTATGTAATATTCCGGCTGCATTTGAATGCATGATGGACGCTTTCCTTCGCGTTTTTAAGTGGTTAGTGTGCCTGTGCTACCTCAATGACGTAATCGTACTTTCATCAACTTTTGGCACGCACCTCGATCGCCTTTCGACAATTCCTTCTGTTTTCCACAAGGCTGCGCTTCAGCTCAATTTATCAAAATGTCCCTGTGGCCGTCGGCAACGTACCGTGCTTGCACACCTCACCGACCCTTCTGGCGTCTGTCAAGATCCACAGAAAGTTCGCGCCGTAAAGGATTTCCCCGTGGCGACCTGTGCCAACAATATTCGAAGCTTTGTGAACCTCTCCTTATACTTCCGCCGGTTCGTTCACAATTTTGCTAACGTTGCACGCCCTCTCGCAGAACCTCTGAAGAAATAAGGGACTTTTGTCTGGGATCAGGAACAAGATACTGCGTTTGCTGAGCTTACCCCGCGGCTCACTTCACCATAAATTCTCGCCCATTTTGATGTGACCGCTCCATCAAAGTTCGTACCGATGCCAGCGGTCTCGGAATCGGCGTTTTTTTTTTTTTGGCTTAGCGCCAGCAAGGCTACGACCGGGTTCTTTCGTGCATTAGAAGACTTCTGTCTCAGGCGTAGCGCAATCACTCCATTACTGAACGCGAGTGCCTTGTGTCCGTTTGGGAAGTGGGTAAATTTCGCCCTTACTTGTACGGCTGGTCATTCACAGTTGTCACCGACCACCATGCCTTATGCTGACCTTCATTCCTAAAGGGTCCTAATGGACGTCTCGGTCGGGGGGCTCTATACTCATACACAATTGTGCATAAGACCGGCCAATTACATGAAGACGCGGACTGCTTGTCGCGCCATTCATTAGATCCACCGGAGCTTCCCGACGGCTGCGAGTATACCTGCGTGTTGTCGCTTCTTGCGTTTCAGAACCTCGCAGATAAACAACGCTGTGACGTATACTAGCGAAATGTCATTCTCCAGCTGACTTCTGAGACACTTTCCCCTTCTCTGCGTATGTTTGCGCTGCAGGATGGCGTCTTGCGCCGTTACACCAGGCAACCTGACGGCCCTAAACTGCTCTTGGTTATTCCAACATATGTGTATCCAACTGTTCTCGCACAGCTAAACAACATTCCTTCAACAAGTTACCTCCGAATCTCTCGGCCGTATGACTGCGTTCGGTATCGCTTGTTTTGGCCCGGTATAAACCGTTCCGCCTGCCATTACGTCGCTTCTCGTGTCACAGTGCCAGTGCTACAAGAAACCAGCAGTACTCACAGCAGGCCGCCTTCAAACCCTTGACGTACCATCGAAGACATTCGTTAGGGTTGGTCTTGACCTTCTTCGCCCTTTCCGGCTATCTGCCCGCGAGAATAAGGGGATAAGTGGATTCTCGGACTCTCCCAAACAGCTATGCAACCGACATCGCCGCACTCCTCTTTGACGACTTTGAACTTCACCACGGCGCCCTGCGGCAGCTCCTCGCAGAGCAGGGCCACTATTTCCTACCAAAGGCTGTCCAGGACCTCTTGCAATCCTACGCTACAAAACACAAGTTCATAAGGGCGTACTACGCTCTCACGAACGGCCTCACAGAGCGTTTTAATAGAACTCTGAAAGACGTGCTTGCTATGTATGTTTCAGCCGACCATCGTACTGGCACATCGCTTTGTCCTTCGTAACACTTGCTTATTATTCCCGCCGACATGACGCTGCAGGCCTTTCTCCGTTTTATCTCTTGCACTTGACACGATCCTTCCCGCCATTCTTTACAAGTAGCCAGAATACGCCCGTGACGCCATCTTGAGAGGTGTAGAGGCACGCCAGATTGCCCACTTGCACAGTACCCCTTCGCAAGGAAAGCAACGACGATTCTATGATGCTCACCACCGCGATGCCCACACCAACCCTAGTGATGTGTTCCTTCTTTGGACAGCGTCACGGCGACTGCACCCTTGCGATACGTTGATTTCACCTTACTGTGGCCCGTACCATGTCTGGCGCCAAGTGACCGACGCCACTTATGAAACTACGTCTCTGGATTCCACGGTGTCTCGACCTTCCAACGGTGTCCACGTCACCTGCCTTAAGCGATACCACTCGGACGATCTATGGGGCACCTGGACGGCGCTTTCTCCGCCAAGCGTTGTTACCAAGCAGAGCCAGGGACGAAGCTGAGGACAGTAAGAAGACGACGACGATTGCTGATGTCGCGCGGACTCTCTTCAATTTTGTATGCCAGTGAATGCGTTGTAAATACCTGTGAATATATTTAAGCCTCTCTCCTTTCCGTAACATCATGGAGTTCATCATGCGTATTTAAAAAGACCAAAACAAGAAAGAAATGGAAGCGCAGCCACAGGACCTGTATTATACTGCAGCAAAGTTCAAGCGTGACTAAACGCCATACAAAGCCACATTTGGCGAATGGTAAAACTTTCCCAGCTCTAGAAAAATTTCTTTTTGTGTAAGATACGTAAGTCTGTGCGGCACTACGTGGGCTCGTAAATGCCATGCTCAACATAAACTGAGCGCGTAAACCCAATTGATAACGTTCGCTCTCCTTTTCTCAATCTAGCTCGGCAACTACGCAGTGGTACTCGGGAAATCGCTAACTGGATGTTCTGATGAGAAGCCTTGATTCTGTTCTGGTCCTAAATAGGTGATTGGTGATGATGATGATGGTGATGGTGATAATGAAGATTAATATCTACACTTGCGCAAGCTAAGAGATTTGTAGTGAATTCAGCGCGTACATCTTTGACACTACTGCCTGAAAATAGGCGGCGTCATCGCTTACCGGCCTTGATGTGGACGCTTCGGCTGAACACAGAACCGAGAGTGTTGGAGGCCCTGCATCGGTACCGGGATGCGTGAACCTCCTGGCGGTAGTCCTCTCCGCGAAACGGGAAAAACTCTAGCGTCCCGTCCGGCCTGACACGGCGCAATCCGGGAATATGCTCCAGAGGGGAGCCACTCTCGTTTGCCCAGCCGATAGCGGGCCGCGGCTGCCCGGACGCCGAGCAAGAGACGAGGGCGCCGGTCGTGTTCGAAAAGACGACCTGCACCGGTGGCTCGTGCAGAAAAGCCGGTGCGGCCACACCTCCGGACGTAGGTGGCGGTAGTTCGCCTTGGCCACCTGGAAATGCAGAAACAGAAACAAAACCGTCAGGGGCAGAATAATCCGGGGCAGTGACAACATTGCAGCGTGGTACAAAAATTTAGATTGTTGGTTTACATTACGATAATTTTTGGGAGCACTGCGGAATGAGAGGAAACGAATAGACGCCCTGTCTGTGGTCCATTCTCGTCCGATCATTTCACACTGTTCCCTAGCAGAGAGTGAGTCTAATGGTAAAGAAACTGTGGAAAAACATAAACGCAAAGCGCGCTTTTACCATTTAACGCGCACTGGCTCGGCAGCTATTGGCTCGGGAGGTACCAAACGTGCCAATGCTTACGCACTCAGGGAAAAGGCTGGAACTTAGCAAGGTTATGGAAATGGCGAAAGTAATGGTGGCATTACGCTTGTAGTGCTTGGATGCTTCAAATAAGCGCATTCACGCACGAAAGAAAATTATGGCCAACTTCGCCAAGCTTTCCCTCTTGAAAGCAGATAACTTATTCGCTGCGCTAATCGCTGAGCGCGTGTTTTCACAAACAGCTAAATAATAACAGCCTATATATATATATATATATATATATATATATATATATATATATATATATATATATATATATATATATATATATATATATATTGAAGGCTAGATTTATGAGGAATCAACTTGCTCAGATGGAACAGTTGTGGAATGTTTCTCTCTTTTCTTTAACGTGTCTGACATGGGAGAGAAAAGCAAGTATCCCTTAATTGCACATTTGTACTCTTACCAAGTAGCTGTAGCCTCGAGCACTGTTAGGTGCATCATGCCTTATCGTAGCGCCGACAGTTCGTTGTTTGGCGGTTAGAACGATTTCATGAAGTGATAATTCACGTAAAACAGCATTTCTTTCGATCTTGTTTCATGTGTAGCACCGAATCGCGAAACCCTTGTACTTTCGGTCACACGAGATGGCATGCAGTGGTACGAATAAATAGCGAAGAGTGAAAAAAAAAATATGAGAGAGATACAGAGACGGCAAATTGTATGTGATTGATGGAGCGGAAAAGTCGGTAAAGTTATGCGAAAACGTGAAGCAAGAAACCAGGAAAGAAAGTTTCTAGAATAACACAAGGGGCCAGTACCTGGTTCGTCGCGGCCCGACCTGACTACCTCAGGAAAAAAGCACTTGCTCGAATAGATATTCGTGACAGGGTGATATATGTATCTGCAGCAGCAAAAATCCTCAGATGGCTCAGCACGTAGTAATAAAATTGCAAGGAATAAAAATATACAATGTGGGGTTATTAGTACGAAAACCATGATCTGATTACGAGGCACGCCTTAGTCTGCGACTCCGGTATAATTTTGACCAATTGCGGTTCGTTAACATGTTCCTAAACCAAAGTGCACCAGCGTTTTTCTTTTCATTTAGCACCCCATTTAGATGCGGGTACCGTGACCGGCAAAGAACCCGCGACCTGGAGCAGCGCAGCGCAATCTTTCTGGGATCAAAGCCGACGAAAGCGTTAACAGGTCTGAGGTCCAGATAAGCAAGAGATGTTTAAAGTATTGGTGGGAAAAAAAGCGGGCGAAGATGGAACCGTGATCATTATTGTTTGGTTTCTTTTATTTTTAAAGTGCAATTCTAACTAGGTAAACGTGAGTTGTTAGCATATCTTGAATCTGTGATAGGGTGTCTAATTCTGTGGTTTTACCATAGCAAGAACTTCTGAAATAACTGCATTGCAATTATATGCTGTATATATATATCGTTTCTTGATCGCAACTCCTGCCATTCTACATGCCCTTCCTGGTATAAACCCATGGATCATTGACAGTCGGTATATATAAAATAAAATAATTAACTGAAAAAATAAATAAATAATAAATAAGAATGTTGGACTAAAGCTAGGCTGAAATAGAAACAATAAAACATGACTAGCTCAAGCAGTTAAGGTGACTATTTGTCGCCGCTCCGTTAGAAACGGCATGCCATTAAATATACCACGATTACGAACATCAGTATCGTTATCTGATAGCTACAAACGTTTGGGTTGTATTAACACGCTTAACATCGGTTCTTAGAAAAAATAAAATAGCCTGCAGATGATGCACATGTCTGTGAGTGAGCCAAATAGCATACGTTCAAAATATATCCCGTTCTGGATAGTGTGTCGTCTCGTCTCTAACTAGGTCTCTTCTGCACGTTTGAATAAAAGCCACCCACATTTTCTCGTCTACTGCCGGAATGAACCAAGTTTTGAACGACCGTACATCTCCTAACAAAGCAGGCGATGTGCATGGTTCGGGCAGACTCGACGTTTTTGTGGGCGAAGAAAAGGAATTGCATACAAAAAAAAGTAGCCCTATTTTGCAGGTTTCCAAATCTCCGCACTTCCACGAGGTTTGAAAGCAACTGCAGACGACGACAGAACTGCGGAGACAAATTTAGAAAGTAGGTTAATTAGCTCCAGCACGGCCGTAATATTTCACGGCTCAGTAATGAGGGTCGAACACGCGAAATGTTTCGCATGCAAATATGAAAGGCGACGAGGGCACTAAGAGAGCTTCCACACGCAATTAAAGAAAATGAGACTCCAGAGGACCGGTAGGAGAATAGATCTATATAAAAGGCTTCAAACTGAAGGTGGAAGACGGCGGAATA
Organism: Dermacentor variabilis; assembly: GCF_050947875.1. NCBI lineage: Eukaryota > Metazoa > Arthropoda > Arachnida > Ixodida > Ixodidae > Dermacentor > Dermacentor variabilis. Next base: position 111,338,068 of record NC_134571.1, on the reverse strand, counting down.
TGAGAGAAGATTGTCTGGATTTTGCAGAGTTTGTCCTGCGGTCGACATTACTAAGATGAATCGATCTGTCGCTTGGAGCATGGGTGCAAAGCAGCCCGAGCGAATAAATTTTTATTGACGTGAGCTCGCATTTTTCATCTTTTTATTCTGCAGCACTACCAATAGTACTACCTACTAGTACTACTAGTACTACCAATATATGTACTACGTGCGGTGCGCATATTTCGGATACCATATTTTGAAACGCTTCGTTCTGTTTCATTTTTTTTTTCAAGCTTTCTTGTGCAACTAGGCTTGGTGCGTAAAAAAAACAAGAAAAGTTTGAGAAATTTTTTTCAGGCAAGTACAACATTATTAGTTAGAGTTTAATATGGAGACCGATAAATTACCAGCATTACTGAAAACAAGAAGGCTGCAATGCTAAAATATAAATTTGTCGGACGTGTTAATAATAGTATTTGGGGTTTTACGTGCCAAAACCACTTCCTGATTATGAGGCACGCCGTAGTGGAGGACTCCGGAAATTTTGACCACCTGGGGTTCTTTAACGTGCACCTAAATCTAAGCACACGGGTGTTTTCGCATTTCGCCCCCATCGAAATGCGGCCGCCGTGGCCGGGATTCGATCCCGCGACCTCGTGCTCAGCAGCCCAACACCATAGCCACTGAGCAACCACGGCGGGTTACGGACGTGTTGCCGCTTAACTGAAATGCCTTCGATTAAAATAAGTTTTAAGCAACTAACATGTCCTCGTCGAACTACAAGTTAGGTTGTGTCTTGCTAAAAGGAAGGGTCCACAAGCTCAGTATTAACATTGTACTTAGGGCTAATTTTTCTTTTGAGCACGCCGCAAACAAACGCACATTCAGGTACACGCTGCTTTAAGCAAAATACTGCAGCGTTTGTTCTAAACAGTGGCAATAAAAAAGTCGTGTTTTCGAAAACAAAATGCTACTGTCAAGCGCATGAATTCGCTTGTTTAGAACTAGGGATCTTTGAAACAACGATGCGCGTTTGGCTCTTTTCTAATGAAAATCGTTTTCACAAATCTTATGGTTAGTCGGAAAGCATCATAAAACGTTTTTCCAGAGTACAGGTAAAAGAAGAGGCACGCCGGTTTGTGGCCTCTGAAAATTTTTAATTTCTAGCACAATTGAATATTATGTTGCCTTTTGACTTGTATTCATTTGACTGAGTGATCTTTAAAGTTGGCAGAAAGCACACACAATATAGATATATGATAAATAGTTAGCAAATGAGCATATTTTATATCGCGCGATTAGGTGCGCGCTGTGAATGAGAGACAAAATAATGTGTTAAACCAATAGCTGTAGATAATTAAACAATTTTCTCGAATTTTATCTTTGACAAACCTTTTCGACCAATTTATATGACGACCATGCATAAGCACAAATATGACATTAAATGAAGCAAAAATGTATGCACTGCTTTGAACATTAATATTTTTATCATTTATCAAGAACATGCACTTGGTGAAGACGTAACCAGATAAATTATTTAGAATAATCTGTGATGTTTTATTTGATATGTTTACCAACCAACAATCATAATTGGCTCTTCATGAGTTTTAAGCAGCATTTTGTCGAGGCTCTAAAAGACTATCTGCAGCCCTCTACACAAAATCGTGCGTCAAAGGAGGCAATGCTAACTCTGAAGAAATTAATACGAGAAATCTTATACGGGATATTATTATTCTAGTTAGCATTACCAGTACGAAGTTTCGTCATGGAAATCCTAAAACTTGACCTGAAATATGGCTTACAAAGTGATAACCAGATACGTTGTGTCACGATTGCTTGCTGCCGTCTGTCGGGCGGAAACATTGAAATTTTCCACTGACATTAGAACACAATAACAAAAGTACACAGCATTAAAAAATCATGGTATTCCAAAATATTCAGTAACATTATTTGGAGCCGTAAGTGGGAATATATTGGTTTAAACTGTGGAAGTGATAATAGAAGAAAGAAAAAGCCTGATTGTAAGACCTTTTTATTCATGTAACATTCATCTGCCGACTCAGAAGTGAAATGGTTCGGATTCAAGGAGACGCTCCCAACGTTGACGCGACCCAATTAAGAACGCTCATTCATCCGGGATGCAGATTTTATGAGGAGTAACCCTGGCCTCCTTAAAGAACTCAAAACTCAAGGTTTCGTAGAGAGGAGATCATGAATCGTGGTGCATTCGGACCATTTCGCCGAGCACGAATACGATTTTTTTTTAAATTCTGGCCTTCACCATATTACACCGTATTTTTCAGCCCACCGCGTAACTGGCTCACCAATTTTGGCACACCTCGATAGCTACAGCTCACGCAACATCACGTCATTGGCCAACGGCGCTTCTGATATGAGTACCCCACAGACCGAGTACAACACCGACCGGTTCGTTGAGAGCGCTGTGTCGAAGAATCACTATAGACACTGCACCCAGGGCGATCAAAAGAGCGGAGGGAAGAGTAATCATGCAAATTAGCGCTCATTACGAGATTCAAACGACCACCTCTTCGCCGCAGCGGAGGGATCATTTCTTTAGATTCTTATCTTTCTTGTTTTATTGTCGGTAGCATTAAACTCCCCTTGTTAGATGTGCCAGAAGCTTTTGTATTCATTCTTCTTCTCTTTGGATCTTCTTAAGTTTGACATCTATTCATTGCGGGACTCTCTCTTCCAGGCGGTAACAATTTATAAAGCAATAGTTGCGTTGAGAGTGTCCAAACCACGTGTTTGTAAGATCATTACAGATGCACGTGGCCTTCATTCAGAGTTTGGATTTCGTGATTTCTTCAGTACAGGTAGCACAGTATACGACGTAATTTAACGACACTTCTTTTGGTTTAAATGTTACGTAGCTTAAGAGAAGCGAAATTGTGGTATGCCTATATTTGGCGAAGATCAGGCGTGTTACTTTCTGCACGTTACTTGGTAAAACAATCGTATCCGCTAAATCTCTTTCGGCAGAACAAGCCACGAGCACTTTATGGGGGACTTCAAGAATTACGAAACGTGAAAGACAGCGTCAGTGAAAGACAGCCGCTACAAAGTTCAAGCTCAGAAGAAAGATTTTTATTGCGAAAGCAATACTGCTCGCACTTCCGGTCCATCGGTGTCGTGCGCCTCCTTACACAGCTGCGCGTCACGTGACCGTGTGATGTCACGCTAGACCAAGAGACGGGGCCCCAGCTCGCGGCATCGATGGTGTAGGCGAAGCCTTGCGCGCCGCTGCTGCGGCGCTACCGAGAGAGGGCGCTCACTGGTGTGACGTCACGCTAGGAGGATAAATGGAGCTACAGCTCGGCTCCTCGCAGTGGTCGGCGCGCTGCATTGCGCTATGTCGGATGATGTACAGCCATAAGTTTAACAAAGGGCAACCATGTCCACACCCTCAGCCGAACCAAGGTGCAGCCAAGGGTACTGCTTTCGTAATCTTGCAGGCTTAACCAAGCTAAGCCTTCAGCCATTTTTTTCCCTCTTGCAGTCAAGATCAAACACGTAAAAGATGTGTTCTGTGACGATGTTTGAGCGCCTGTCTGTGAGGAAATAAAGACAACGCTGTCATATGTGGTTGACTGTCCCGCTCTAATAACAAATGAAGGAAGAGAGGACGCAAGAGAGGTGGCCCATCCTCATTATCGGGTGGGAAAAGAAGGTAAGCAACCCTGATGACACGTACAAATCTCGCGAAACCACAGATAAGGTCGTACTCCCAGACCGCAATCAGAGGAGCAGGATGAAGAGGAGGAGGAGTATTCGTAGCTACATGTGTACCCAGCCTTGCAAATGGTGCCGGGAGGAGCTTCACCCTAGTGCCACTGATAAAGCTATGTAGAGCCTAGAGCCCGCCAGAACGCATACAGGGTATACAAATAGGCGAAGACTGGTTTGTACCGGGCCGAGCCATCTACTATTTAAAAAGAAGAATCAGTAGCATAGCGAAATCAGTGCGCAAAAAGAGGAGGAAACAGGAGCCGATATATTGGTGCGAAGTGCAGAAAACAGAAGCTTCGGTGGACAATTGTTCCACGTCACGCTGTCATAAGATGTTTTTTAGTCTCATTGCCCGCATTTCTCTCGTACGCAAAGCAGAAATAAAATTAACGAACCAATCAATCTCTCTCAGCGTTTTGATGTTGCAAGACAATCTCTCTCCCTCTCAGCTTCCTATACTGCTGTAATTCATGCGACACCGCAATTTCTAGTATTGCGTGGGTTTCAGTGGCTTACAAGAATTCAAAAAAAAGAAGTGTGTGCAAGCATTACTCACTCTAGTAAGCCTAAGTGTCACTTTCTGCAAGCGTTACTACGTCTCGTGAGAAGCCGAGGGAAGTCTAATCCGCGAGGAGGTGGCTTCAGGACGTTCCCTACAAACCTCTTATTAAATTCGGCCACCGCCTGACAACTTGATGAGGCAACGTGTGGATCAGAGAGATCAACCACGCCTGTGAGCCACTTCTTTCTTTTTCGCATTCTCAGTATCTACCGTTAACAGGCAGTTTGTCTTCGGCCTCCTTTCGCAACTTTCTTTCGGTTACTCATGCAGCTGATCGTATAAGAAAGAACGCGGCCTGCCCTTCGGCGGGAGTATAATTGACGCCTTGCACACGTTTCGTGTTTTTAAGCATTCGCACTACGTTCTTGAGGGCCCCCGTATGAAGCCTTTTGGCACCGTTGGGGCGAAGACCCTAACCAGTGGTGCAACGCGCACGAGCTACGCCCTCCGGCACTTATTGCTTTCTCTTGAGAGCGGTGTCCGTCCCTTCAACAACAACCCCCCACCCCACCCTCCTCTTCGCCCTTCTAATTACGGTTAAAGAAAAGTCGTTCTTGTCGCTCGGGGCAACAGATGCTCGCTAACGTGCCATCTCGGTAATGAGCTTGGGTAATTTGTTTGTGATGACGAAACCAAAGATGAAATGCGTTACCGACATTTCTTTTATCTCTGATACCTAAGTACGCGGCCTGTTTCTTTCCGCTAGTTCTTTGTCGCAATTAACTGCTTACTTAAAACAGGCAGACGTGGCTCTCGGCAAAAGTAAGATGCACGATGTGATTGGAATTCTTCGGGACATAAGTACGATCGCAAAAAAAAATAAAAATAAAAACGTGTCTGGCAGCTTTTACACGTGCACGATGTGTATCACGAATGTGTCGCCCAGTGCACTCACATCAGCGAATGTAATAAATTAACGCAATGAACTTTTATGGAGCCTGGAGGAGTCATTAACGTTTGAATATTGAGAAAGAATTCAGTCCCATTTTCAGACTTTTCCGCATTCTGTATTTTAATAGCCTTTCAATTATATGAGTTAAACTGTTCTCGATGATATATTGGGGCAAATAATCGTGTTTTCATTTCTACAGAGAGGTCCAGAACAGCGCCTCCAGTATTGTTAAAATAATTATTCTTTTATGAAATTTACTCGAACTGGGTAACAACCCTACAATATTCAACTAAAAAAAATATAACGTTTTGTTTTACATGCTCGAAAACAGTCTTGACCATTACTTCTTGCCTTATCCAGAATTGGAAGCAAATTAGCGCTAAAGCTTTTTGGAACTTATTTGTGCATTTTTTTTTATTACTCCAATTTCGATAGTCACGTACGAAAAGGAAACTAACCTTAATTTTCATTCTACTATTGCCTTATCAGTACTAAGTATTAGTACTAATGCTTTATTTTCATGTTACTAATTTCATGCTAGTCGACACCTAGAGCTTTTGGCTGCGCCTGTCTGCGCATATATTGAGGTAATGGAAGTGACAGAAAGGCACACAAAAACAATGTAAATAATTATTGGACCCCATCGAAAACAGCACTAAGTTAACGTGTTAAATTCTGGTGTACGAAAAAAACATGCAACGAGGCCATCGCATCAAAGTATAAAGGTCGGTAGTTAGCCCAAGTCTGAAATGGACAAAAAAATAAGAGAGAGAGATAGGCAAATTAGTTTAGACTGACCTATTATCTTTACACACCTGTGTCTTTTGTTATTTGTAGGGTAAATATACACACCTGTGTCTTTTGTTATTTGTAGGGTAATGTGCTTATTAAGGGGAAAGAACGTTGAGGACAAACTTTTGTTTTTTGACTTAGCGACGAAATGACAGCGTCTCAGCGTTAGTGGGGTGTCAGGATTTTAAAGCAGATTTTCGTATTTTAACCGTCATGACGCCGTAAAGGTTTTTCGAAATTGTTTTAGTTCCATCTCAGGCTTCTTGAACATACAGCGTACTACATTTTTGCCGATAAAAAAAAAGACAAACTGGTCCCAGGCCGGGCTTCATCAAACCTAAGACAAAAGCGTGAGCTGGTGCGGTAATGTAAAAGAGGCATTGCCTACCCGTCTATTTTTTATTTGATTTTTGCGTCCTTTCTGGCTTATAAAGCTCTGCCTCACGGTAAAAGCAACCTCCCCCCCTCGTGCCCTTTATTTTTTTTTTTTTTGATATTGTAATGTCGTCATCTGCTAATGCAGCGAAACTTTGTTTTCCATTTAGAGTTCATTGAAAAGCCATGGAAGATAAATTTTAAATAGGTCGGATTCTAAAAATTTATGTTTGCCCCTTTTACATTTCCTATTCACAGCCGCATACACTGCCCGGTGACTTTTACGCTGCACCATACTTATTTCTCATCCCTTATTTGAAGGTAATTTCTACGAACACGTATGTCGCAGGCAAAAAAAAGAAAAAGATGAATAAATCGTCTGCGTTCATTTTTCACCTGAAAATGGTAACTATATTATTTGTTGGATTAGCCGATAGTGAAGCAACGGAAATTCTCTGTAGCCGAGCGCTTCTGCCTGAAGCCCATGGCAGAAGTTGGGCACTCGCATGCAATATATATAATGAATCAGGTAGTCAAGGATCTCTAACGACCATAGTAAAAAAGAACATTCCTTAGAATTTCAATTATTACCGATCAAGCAAGACATGCTGACGTCAATACACTATTCAAACAACCTGCCACTGCAGCTGAAAAAGAGGTTAAATCCACTTAGCACGAATTCCGCTGAAAAAAAAATATACAGAACTTCCGCACGCCACCTACTGCGAGCCCTTTTTTGTAGAATTCTGCGTAGCTCCTGCCCGCAGCAGGCGTACAGCAGTCACATGCAATGCATAAATTTGAAACACGTAGTAAATGTCAACCTTCACTACAAGAATAAATTTAAACCATAAGAAAGGAAGTGGATGTGCCATTAAAATTGCTTGTCCCCGCAGTTATAAAAAAGCCCAAGTGTATTTAGAAGGGAAGTGGCTGAAAAAGAAATTACCGCACGCCACTTAACCCTTTCTACAGGCTGCTAATGGACCAGTAAGTTTCTGCAGGCTGATGGTTGAAAAAAAGAAAAATGCAGTACAGTTGAACAAGACAGCAATATAAGTTCTTGTTTTGCTGCTCCTTAAATTTCGTTATTACCGATGCACTCGCATTTTTCTTCTTTGCCAAATCAGAGTGAATTCCCAGAGGATTGTTTTTTTTTTATTTTTTCGTGAGAGAGTTTCAGCTCATTTAATTTTCCCGCAGGCCATTGCATTTTCCACTGACATAGGAGTGCAATAGTCCTAAATTCTAAGAACACAATGCAGTTCAGACGTGACCCCTGAATAAGACTTTATAATTAATTTTACGATCAACGTGACGAATGTTAGTTAGCTTTCAAAGCATTTAAATTGTATGTTAAAGTAATTGGGAAAAAAGAGTTAGCAATAAGAACTGTAGCATTCAAAAGAATTTAGACTGGAACTGCCATATGCCTCGACAATATTCTGCTTTTTTCCTTTTTTCTAAATCTTTAACGCAGCATTAAAAGTGCCTTACTACGTGTTATTCACACTTTACACTTTTTTTTTCAGTTGGCGAACATGTTTAAAATTTCAAGCTTAATCCTCCTGAGTCCGTTGTGTTTCGTGGAGATTGCGATTGTATTATTTTAGCTCCCGCGGCGCAACTCATTTGATGAACCATCCGTTCATTAGAACAGCCTGCCATTGGGTTAGTTAAGGAATGTTATAATCGATGCGCTTAAACTATGCGCAGACTATACACGAAGACAATAATAGTATACAATTACAACTCACATACTAGAAAAAAAATTGACATGTACAGTCGGCTAAAATAGTTTGTGGACCATGGTATCTCAGAAAACGTTGAATTTCCGAGTAGCTTGTATCAATGGTTAGTAAAACAGTTTATCAGGATGTTCTTTGCATGTACTAGTAGAGGTTGGAAACGCGAACGCCAGGCTGGGTTGTGAGACTCCAGATATATTCAGCTCTTTCTCAGATTCCATGGTGCGTAAACTTATCTGGTTAGCGGTACAAAGGCTTGTACACACCGGCTGTGCATGTGCCACTTCGTTACAGCGGGAGTTGTAATGTTAGAGCAAGCTCTCGTCACATGTAAGCATATCTTGTAAGGCAGGTGTTTTCACTGCAAATAACAATGACTATATCGGCAATTCCAGAAGAACAAGCGATTACCAGGATGGTATGTGTGTCTATGAATGCTCAGGACCCAGTCCTTCGTCTTAGATGACTCCTGTTTGAAGATGTACATATACTTGAAAGACAAAAAATAAGGCAAGAAGCAGGCTGTAAACTGCCGCCAGAAGTGGTACGACGCTTGCCTACAGCTGAGGAACGGGGGAACATAATTGTACAAAAGGGAGATAGGATGAAGGGGAGGAAAGAGAAAACAAAGAAGGACACTACAGATCACAAAGGCCAAAGTAAAGCGATCACACACACACCAGAAAAATCGAGTGTGGCCAGTAGAAAGAGCAAAAAAAGGAAAACCCTACAAGCAACAGCACTAAAAAATGCGGCACGTTAGCAGGCAGAGTTAATGACGCCAAGAGCTCCTGGTTCACCTCTTCCAAATAGGTCCATGATTACATCTTTTTACTTCATTCTAAAATGAGCTAGTGGTACCGAGGATTTCCTCGTCGCGTGTAATTCAGGGCTCCCTTATAGGTGCATTTCCTTTTATTCCACTTACGACCAAAGTAACCGGCAATGCAAGATAACTTCTTCTTGGGAGAGTTGGCGTTAACTCTAAGAGATGATTTTACGTATAAGACTTATACGGGAATTGGTAATTCTGCGCTGGCTCCGTTGCTATGGTGTTTCCTGGTGAGAAGAGAGGTTGTGGTTTCGTTTCCCAGCCATGGTGTCCTCATTAAGAAAGACAGAAAGCAATCAAAAAGCTCTCGTGTGATCATTATGTGAAGGAGCAGTTTACGTAACCTAAGGGAACCTAAATCCGTACGGAGACTCCCCGAACGGCATCCCTTGGTGGTCTCATTAAGAAAGATAGAAAGCAATCAAAAAGCTATCGTATGATTATTATATCAAGGAGCAGTTTAAATAACCTAAGGGAACCTAAATGCATACGGAGCCTCCGGGGACGGCATCCCTCAAAATCAGTGTACGTATTGCTTTTGGGTCGTTAAACCCAATAATTGAGTTCGATTTCGTATCTTGCACATCGAATGTACCTGTCGCTAAGCAACGGCAAGAGGCTTTATTTTCTTTTAATAACAAATAATAATAATAATATGCTTTATTTCACGAAAATATTACAGATTCAAAAAACCAGTCAGCCCAAGCCATTAAGGCTTGTCGGGCTGTACCTGGCAGTAAGCGACAAGTACTAAAAAAAAGACTAAAGCAAGATTAGCAAGCTATAAACTGAAGCAATTTACAAAACAAAAGCAAACTGCAACAAAAAAGCAAAGTACCACAAACAAAACGTGAGCTACGAGCAAACGCAAGACAAAAAAGATAAAGTGAAATAAACAAGGATACACACCAATCTAGACCAAACGAAACTAATCAAAACTATAGGACAGGCTCTAATGACAACTAAACAGAAGAATAATTGGTTTTGAGGTACAGTTTGAGTGTCCGTTTTATGAGACAGAGTACGGTTCAGTGGGTAAAGAATTAAAAGCCTTAGGAACATAATATTTTCTGGTATAACGACCAAAACGGGTATAACACCGCGGGGTAGTGAACGGGTAGTCAACGTATTATGGTGTCTCAGTGGTCTGGCAGGAATGAACGGAAAAAGAAAATCAGTGTTCCAAAAATGTTTTATCCCCACAGTTTAAAAAAATAATGCTTCGAATGCGGGTAACTGCAAATAGGAAAATAGATTGCTACAAGCTTGCTACGAAAGATAGATTTCTACAAGCCTTGAGTGTTTCTGTTATGGAAGAAAAGAATAAAAGTGAAGTTAGCACTTGACGGCCCTCTCGAATATCATCAAACAGGTTAAAACTAATTGATATTTACCAACAGGTATATTTCGTGGCCCCTTAAAAATGGCAGTATGTTTTATTAGTGAAGAATGCTTGCATTGGAGACACGCACATGCAGAGCAATGACGTTGAACAATGAGCAGCTGATTTTTTCCTTCATAAGCTGCACTAGCGCACCCATAAAAGGAGTCGACGTGTAGTTGGACTGTGCTGTGAAAACTTTGTTGAGGGCATTCGCGCAGCTTCTGTTGCGTAGCTATGAAATACCTAATTAACTAGGGCATAGTAACAGGTCAGCACGTTGATGCTGAGCGTTTCTGGCGGCCGTTCAGCTTCAACAAAACGACTGGAAAAAGTGCGGAAACCTGAAATTCCCAACATTTCCAAATTTACAGGAGCCCATTTAAACGAGCTACTTCCTTGCGGTTAGGATGAACTTACGGGAAAAAAATACGAAAGATATTATTTAAAATAGTAGGCTTGATCTTGTTTGTGGAAATATATAATGAAGGAAACTACTTTTTTTTTGTTTAGAACAACCCTTATCGGGAGTGGGGCGTCGTAAGCACAGAGAGCTTTACACTCAGGTCTTCAATGTTTAGCGTCTACTGTAGAATACAAATTTCGTCTCAATTCCAATCTAATATATATTCTTATTCGTGCGCAGACTGACATCTCCCATATCTACACAAGGCAGTCCTGTTTACAGCAAGGACTCGCTTCGGCGCATTTGATTACAGGAGCGGCGCACAAAAGTAATATGTTGGACAAAGGGTCTTGCGGCCGCGTACGCCTGCGCACTTTCTTGCTATACACGGACCGGCACTTATGTTCAGATTTTTCAGCCTGTTTTCCATGCTTAGAAGAAAAAAAAACATCAATATATACAGAAAGGAAGAAAGCGCGTCGGCAATACAGGTGCCAAACACCAACGGAATTACCACGGTGAGACAACTTAGTATTTTTGTTGTTGTTTTTTGTCTCTTGTTGTTTTATATTGAAAATGAGCTTATAGCGTAGCGCAAAGCCGCTTCCTTACACGCCTGCGCTCCTTGTTAGTGCTAAACTCAGAAAGTAAAGCTGAAACCAGAAAGGAACGACTCATTGAAATGGTAATAGCAAAAAAAAGAAGAAGAAACAACACACACAGCTCACATTTCTGCAGAAAATACCAGCCTACCTGCCATTATTCTCTCCGAAGAATGGGAAGTGATTACTCCAGGCTTACAAAATACGTATTCCTAAAAAGCTGTTGAGCGAGCCATTTCGAAGTGAAAGCTCAAACAAAGCAAAATCATACCGGAGGCAGTACGCTAAGCTACCTTTCCTTTCACATCCGTGCGGTGCGCTCTAAAGATACGCAAGCAGCCTTGAGCCGATGACGTCAAATAAGGTAGGCAAACAATGGCAAGCCCGCGTTGAGCCACGACGACGTTAAAATGAAAAGCAGCCAGCACAGCTTTTCCGTATATCTTTGCCGGCGCACCGTTCCGCGCACGAAACGCAAAGGTGTGCTGCAGCGCCAGTTCCACGCTTCGTAGAAAAATAACGGGGGCGCCCAAAATAGAACAGCAAATGAAGAAAATTTCATCACCACCAAAGCGCACAAATATTGAGAACGGCGGCGCTGTGTTTCTTCTTTTTTTTTTTAATCTGATCTCTTCTCGTCCCCGGGAGCCTGTTCTTTGGCGTTTACTTCGTGCGCTTTGGAGAAGTCAGCACAAGACTGCAGAGGAGAATCGGGAATTTCGTGCGAACTTTCAGTCTTGCTTTGTTCTTTCTTTTTTTCAAACAGTGCACTTCCATTTCCCTTCGCTCTAGTGGTTTTTTTTTTTCAGTTTTTTTTTTTATCCAGGGTAAGACGGCTGCAGAACTGAGCCGTTGCGCCGACCACTTCGCGTAGTCGCTTCCACTGCTGCCGGGCGCCGAATGCTCTCTTGGCGCCATTGCCGTTGCCGCCTCCGCACTTGCAAAGGTGCGTACGAGCCCCCCCCCCCCCCCCCCCCCCTATCGCGTTTTGTCAGAGTTCAACAATTTAGGTCGCGCCCTTTCTTCGCTCCTAGGAGCATTCTCTGGCCCCCCTCATCGTCGCTACCCCCTCCCCCGCTTACCTCTAAAAAGCTAAATAAAATCGCCTCACTGTGTTTCTTTCAACGAAATCACCGTTTCTGTTTTCGCCCGCGATTCCCCATCGTCCTAGCCTGCATTGTTCGTTCTCTTCGACCAACAGCGCATCGTCGCCCCCCCCCCCCTCCCATTGCCTTCTACGCCGCGAAAAATGCTCCGAATTGCACTTCGTTTTTTGCTTCTGTACATGTGATCTCGCTATTTTTCTCTGAACGTACCTTTTTTCGTAGTCTGTGTAAAAGGGTGCGAAAGAAAGAAAAATAAAAGCAGCCAGCAACTCTAGCAATTAAAAAAAGAAAGAACGAAGAAACGTAGTGGGAACCTCTTTGAAGGCATATCAGGCATTGTTTGAAACAACACTCGCTTGATGTTTGATTTTTTCTGTTGTTTGATTTCTCACCTTCAAATTTGGTTTCTTATCTTAGTTGTTGTTTGGTCAGCAAAACAAGGGCTTGCAGTGCACTGGTGTGGTGAGAGTTCGACGTGAATCTATTTATGTATCAGCCATAGTTCCCACTGATAATGATATCGTTTTCTCCATCTCTCTCTCTTGCCTTTCCCACTCCATCTCCGCAACAACGTGCCAAAAAGTTGATTCGTGTGTACGTAGTAGCCAGTACAGCCTAAATCATTAGGCCTAAAGGGCCAATTCACTTAGCAGTAAAAACGGCAGCTTTCAATAAAGGCATAATTTATGAGTAACACTGTTTAGGAACATGCACGGCCGCTAAAAGCGCCGTGCATGTCCGCCCCGTACTACAGCTGCGTATCGCTGCTCTTTAGATAAGTTAAAGCCCTTTCTGGGCACCTGTGCTGCTCATTGAAGAGCCACCCACACACAAGCTTCTTCGTTGCGCACTTTGGTTAAGTTTCAACCGGATTCGTGGCTAAAGCCATGCTCTGAAAGGCGGATGACACTTCTGCATGACTTTCTTGGACTTTGTTGTTAACCATGAGAATGCTGAACTTGCTGTCATCACTCTGCATCCTTCTGCTATGTCATCGTCGCCCCTCCCCCAGCCTTCGCGCCTCCGTTCCCCCCCTCCGCCTGGGCAGAGTAACAAGGTAGAGCACGCTAGCTCTGGCCCACCTATCTGCCTTCCTCCAAATAAATTTTCTCTCTCTATTGAAAGCTTAGAGAGACGAAGGCGCAATTTCACCCGTAAAGTGAATCATTAATAGCAATAGCAAAGTAACAGAAAATTACAGGACGCAAGACTCTTGTTTTAATTGGCCGAATGCATTTTTTGATGACATTAGCTTACTAATTAAGTTGACGAGCTTCATGTGATGCAGACACAGGTAGACATGAACAGGTTTCTATCGACGACCGCGAACGCTCGTTGTCAGAGCGTAGGCATAATGTAGAGCGTGAGCAAAGAGTAGCGAACGTTTCGTGCTGCCTCTCGCTTCGACGCATCTCCAAAACTTGAGAACATGCGGCCTCCAACGGTAGTCGCATAGGAACGTGAAGCTACCACCCATCTCAGCTCGGCCAACATTTGCGCCCGCCGGAAATGAGCTCCAGGGTAGGGCGCACGGGGCGCATGCGCCCCGTGTAATGTAGCAATAATGCAATTCTGTAGTAGATGTTCGCGACGTTGGCATATGTTTAATAAAACAAAAAGGAATCAACCATGTTGGACAAAAGATGATACAACATTCCTATGGGAAAAACGTTAGACGCGTACACACGGACTCCGGATGAAGAAAACGGCCTACACAAATGGCAGTTTTCCCTTCTTGTGTTCGTGTCTGGACGCCTAACAGTTTACTAACACGAATCTATTCTAACTAGCCCCACTTTCCGTCTTTATTGCACACAGTGTTAATTTTAATTGCAAATGCCTCGTAGTAGTGTCGCGCGCAGTACATGACACAGTGCATCTTTACAGAGAAGTTAGTCATTATGCAACATCGCGTAGGCTGTTAATAAAATAGATGCCTAGACACTTAACGGAGCAATTAACGATTTTTATGGCTTCCGAAGCAACTTCAAGAGGAAAGGCATAGGGCGTTGCGTCAACAGTGTTCTGCCGTTAACGCTACCCCCAACGGCTGTATTCGAGAAGCACAAGCGAAACTCTTCACTAAGGCAAATATTGCTTCCTTAGTAGCAGCTTCGGGAGAAAGCTAAGAATGCGATTGAGAGGAAACATAAGTACGCCATAAGTACACCGAATCGCGCCTGTTAAAATATCGCGAGTACCTCAATCGCCCGTTTATATTAGTGAGTGTGTGTGAGCGTGCATTCTCCCTAATACATTCCTCTTAGGCCTAGAGACGCGCTGACAAAGAGCAACTGTTTGCCACCGCAGCGACGAACACAAACCGGTCACGTTTTAGCAGTTCACGCCAAACATATGCGAACATCGGGTACACAATAGCACTCCTGCCGAGTGGTGCGCCAGAGAGTGGTTAAAGCAATATTCTTGAAGCAACGTGAAATCCGAAAGGTCATATTCATATATGCTTCGGCCATATATATTCCCATGTATGTCGTAATTTGCTCGCTTTCCACGAGACATCTGCATTTTGAGCGTCGGTGGCGTGCATAGACAAGTGAACGACAAAAAAAAAGGCCATAAAATACGACTTCGTGGTTGCACAAGTCAAGCGCACGCCTAAGCGGCATAAATCGTGGGTAATAGCCACGGCAGACAGAGGGAAAAAACTAGGAAGAGTGACGAGACAATACCGCTCCATGCGAGGCACGCTTTTCTTCTCCCGCGGTGGCGACTTGCTCTGGGCCCGCTATGTAGCAGGGATGTCGTTCGTGTTTATCTTGCCGCCGCATTAAATGCGCCGTTTGTTCTCGGCAGCGACCGCACACACTGGCGGGAGCAGCCTTTCCAACACGGCGCGCTTGTGATGCGGCCGATTGAGTTATTGCGCACGCTCGAGCGATCACTATCTCGCGTTCCGGAAATGGCTCTGTTACTTTCTATTTTTCTTGCCCGCCTCAGCGTCTATACAACAGCCCTTTCCACGAGCACGCAGGGCTTGGCTGCAGTCACAGCGCTTTTCTTGCTTCTTTTATTTGTACGCCTGTTCCTCACGCGTCCCCATTTGGCGCTCGCAACCAATTGGTGTTGCTCGGCGCCTTCAAAGCATTTGGAATACGTGACAGAATACGTATGTTGCATTTATCTGTTGCATTATCTTGACGCTCAGGAAATGGCCATCGTTAGCAAACAAAGGGCCCATTTGACCTCCATCTGTGCAAAGTTATCGGAATCATGTACGCTATGTAGATGTTCCTGCATCCGGTGATAGGTCGTCTGCGACGTAGAAAATACGCCTCTGGTGGCAAGGATGTTCTACATCTGCTATCATAGCCGAAAGTGGCGCTAGACAACACACTCGCACACCCAAGACTCTCTAGTGCACAAGTACTTACGAAACGGGAAGGAAAGGCAAAAGTACAAAAGTACTTATGAAACGGGAAGGAAAGACAAAAGTACAGGTATGCACACGCCTAAGGTGAACGATGTGGGTTCGCCTCCGGCGTGTGACAAAATTTCCTTTCGAGAAATGTATGTTCCAATTTCTCCGAAATATCTATTTCAATTAAGATAAACAATTAGTTTTCTCGATGCCATCCCTGGCTTCACTTTCTGCTGAATTCATGTGGTTGTCGCTTACAATAAATGCAGTCCATATGTTTCACATATTTTTTTCGTGGCATGCGCAAAGCCCATAAATGAAGAGTGCCACAATTTACGATAATAATACTAATAATAGTAATAACAAAAACATTTCCAAAGACCTCTGGAGTTCAGCCACTTGAGTATCTCTGACTTTCAGCGTAAGTACTGAGCATGTGTCTTCAGTTATGCCGCGTAGTTCTAAAGCTTTCTTTGTCCTGGGATCGGCGAAGGAGACAAATATAAAAATAGCATAATTCTGTGGTCGTGCCTAGGTGCAGGAGAGGCATAAGTATTGCATCAGGTTACTCGCTACATAGGATGAAGGTAAACAGAATTGTAGGCATCACTGAACATTCGTTTCACATAGATTCCATCGTTGTTTGTTGGATACTTTCATTTCATTTATTATGACCTTGAAGCCCCGAAGGCATTACACAAGTAGGAGGAGGGGGAGATAAATTTGGATCTGGTATAATGTACGTGCATAAAACTCACGAATATACACAATCCAAGAACCCCTAATGGTAATGAACGGCTGGTTACTGCATGTAATAGGCAATTTGCAGCGCATATTTGTTGTTATCTATAGAATCAAGTATAACTGTGCACGTAAAAGTGGGAATAGAAAAAGGGTTCTAAAAAGTTCTGCGAAGTGTCTGTGCTCTTCGCGCTTTGATCTCCCTCATTTGCTGCAAGAGTGATATCAACTTTTCCGGCTCCCAGTCGTAGAGTATATAAATGCGTTATACACCGAGCAACACGTGAGACACTCATGGAATGTATACGAAGATCATCGTTACCCCGACTGCACCATATTATTTATGCACACGGTTCATCAAAGTTGGCAGTTTTCTTAACACAATATAAGAGAAACGTAAAAGAAATATCGTGCAAACATTTACACTACATTTTCCTCATATACACGCATCTGTATGACGTGCCTGACGTGCATTCCACAGACATTCATGCGAAAGTATGTCAATTTGTTTCGTCAAGTCATTATAGAAGCCAGGTTTTCGAGAATTAGAAGGGGCCGAAGTATGAACACCTGCGAATGTGTCATATATATATATATATATATATATATATATATATATATATATATATATATATATATATATATGGTATTGCCTAATCAGCTAACTTTATTATTATGCTTACATTGAGAAGAAGAAAATATATCAAAGTAATTTCACGCACGTCCCAGTAACTCATCAAGGGTATCTGCTTTCTTTAGCGCTCGATTTCCGAACATGGCCTCAAACAAAAAAAGTGCTACGGAAATTCACTCCCAGATAAAAAGCGACCCCTGAAACATCTAACCCTTAAAAAAATGTTAGATTTTCCGTAAGCTCCCGAATCTGTTCTTTTTGTCTGCATGCCTCCTTGCGCTTGTACCTGCTTGTATGTCGAATTCGGACTTCTTTCTTAAAATCTGTGGAGCGTCTACTTTCGCTGCAGCAGTTCAAGTGGTTCTCGAGATAAGGAACATTTCTTTCTCGGGGCGAGTGTTCTCAAAACACCATTAAAGCCAGGCTTCTGCTCACTGCCGGCTCTTGTCTTGAAAGAAGCTTACGGTTACGCTTTCGTGACAAATCTTTGCTCATTTCGCCTGAGCGAGCAGTAGCCAAGCAAGGCGATTTGACCCTATGGATATAGATAAACGGAAAAGAAACTCTAAGAATAAAAAAAGAAGGCGAATACTGCTCCTTCCTTTTCGGGAACGCACCTCCACACAGAAAGGAAAACGAAGCCATTACGACAGACGGTCAGTGCCACATAGAGTACTCCGTCTGGCAGCAACGTCGTGTGCTTTATTTTTGTCCTATAAAAAAACTCTTACACTGCTTTCTTTTTAAAAATCGACACGACAAAGTCCATGCGACTGCAACAGAAAACGCAAAAAGAAGAAGCTTAAGCTGGGAGCTAAGCCAGGATTCTCAAGGGCAGTGCTGAACCGAAAGTAAGTGTCTTTGTCTCAGCAATATAAAGCACAACACGCTAGGAATGTGCGGCCTAAAACATATATAGATTGTGAGAACCAAAAAAAGAATGGGGCGGTGGGAGGACCTTTTCCAAAAGTGAAAAAAATGACGCGGAGAAGGTCTGGTATTTGAAGGCATCCTAGAACATTTATGTGCTGTCAAAGTCATTTATGTATTCTGTTCTGCATATACCGCATCGCAAGGTGCATTTTCCCGCATTCTTGCACGACTTTATTTTTTTCTTCCTTTTATTGGATTGGAGATTTCTTTCGCAAGTGAAAGAAACCCCAATTCCTAAATCTTTCTCTATGTGAGCGATGCAGGGTTCCTGTCAAGGTGATCTTCATTAGGCGGCACAAAGTGTCACGCCGAGCCATTCAAACAATCTATCTCCATCTTGCCAGAGAAAAGAGGCGCACAGTCTCATGGTCCCTTGGCACCTTTCGAGAGAGAGGACGTTCGGGACTTCTTTCTGGCAGTTCCCAGTCATCAAAACTTTTTCTGAGTGTGTTCTTGCGGGCTAGCGCGTCTTGCATCGTTAGCTTTCAAGTCAGACCTAGAATGTCTAAATCCTGCCGTTCTGTTTGTATTCTCTCATATGGTCTCTGAAGCGCGGCTACCTACTCTGTTCACTGTAAAATTTCCATCTGCATTTGCATTTTTTTTTCGTTCTTGTTTGCACACATCTTCGTAAAGATTGGTGAGTTTGAGGCGTAACTCTGAGCGCATACGATGCAGTTGTTTTCCCCTTTATGCTGCCTGAGCTATATGTTATGTTCATACCTTCGTTGCTCCCATAAATGTTTTCGATTTTTTCGTCTTGCCAATATACTAACAGCTGATTTGGTTATAGTCAGTCACATTCTAAGAATAAAAAGAATATATCTGCGCTGTACAACTCTATCATCATTTCATTGGATGCATTTGCGTTTGCATGGAGCAGGTTAGATTTTTTTTTCTCAAGCGGTTTCGCATTTTTTTGTTAAATGGTTGTTCACTGCGTGCGGATCTGACTTTTTGTCAATGGTTTTAAAATGAAACCTGAACGTCAGGGAGAATATTATTGGTGATGCTGATACCAGTGCTGACGCGAAGGGGATATTTCAGCCCGAAATCACGATCTTTTATTTTTCGATTAACCTAGGATGTATATTAGCAAAGCGAGGCCATTAGGATGCGAGTGGACTCCAGCGGGTAGGGTTTCTTTCCGAGGCGAAGCGCTAGAGCCCTGCCTTTTCATGGGTGAAGCTTGTGTTCTATTTTTAGGTTTCCACCAACTGCACTACGAGAGCAGTGTCAAGAAAGCTATAAGGAATGCGCATTACCTATAAATAACTACGTGTGGAGTGCTTAGACAATCACAGTGTATTAATGTAATCTAGCAATACAAAATCGAATACTGTTAGGCGAGCTTCACCATACGAGCTATGTACTCTGCAGCAAAACCCCCGTCTGCTTCAAAAAAGGCCTCAGATCATGAAACGTGTGTGTATAATATAAAAAAACGCACAGTACCAGTTATAATTTCCCTGCAGATTTAAGTTTGTTGTCGAATTTCATTTCTACTTAGCATTCTGAAGCTTCCTAACATTTTTCCTTTTTAAAGGCGTGTGTCCAAAGAAAAGAAAGATAGAAGAGCTCCTTGTAGAACGACTCAGGTTTTTATGCTACCATACCATCTTTACCACGTATATTTTGGTTTTGCCGGTCACTGCGATGTTGCATATTTATTTCACTGTGAATTTTAAAGTAAGATAGCTTGGTTCACATTCGTATTTGTCCCGCAAGGCCACAAACTACAGTCGCATTGCCCCACGTTGGCATTGAATTCTTTTCGTTTCGGCGTCTTCTGTGGGGCCTACTTCCCAAGGATGATTTGTTTATTATAGCCGCCTGGGAGAAGTTTGATGATTACTGTGAGGTATTCGGTCTCGCCCGGAACGTGAAAAAGTGCTGGAGAGTTGCCTCCTTAGAAAGACGCGTGGAGCAAACATCCGTGTGTGGAGCTTCCATCTATCAAGGTGGCGAGTCTCTTACCAGGCAAAGCAAAAAAGAAAGTAAATAAACGAACAGAGAAAATAAGTCTACCTTCCCTCTTTCCTCTAGTTTTCAGAAGAGCCAAAGCTTTTTATAATGACAAGCACAGCTTTCTTAAAAATCAAGTGAGAAAAAGGTGGATCGCAGTATGAAAGCGAAATGGCAGGAAGACGCAAGAAAACGCTTTGAACTACGTTCATTTACCATTACTTCCCTTGAAGAAAGTGAAAATAGCCTTGAGATGCACTTTCGCGTTTGCTGGCATGGTCCTTGCTGCTATTCGGTGAATAAAAACATGTAAAAATAAAAAAAGAATATTGCAACAAAAAGGAAGAGTTCTCAGACATCGCACTCCCCGAGTTTATTTCAAATTCCAAAAAAAGGAGACTAATGTTCCTGCTTGCGCGGCTCGGTGCGTTCTGTCGTATTCTTCCTTTATTTGTTGCTGGCAAAATCGGCTTCCAAGCGTCGAGCACGAAAATAGAATTTGTGTTGACGAGTTATGCTCGCTTCTGATTCGTTATGCATTGCATACGGGAGATGCCGACAAATAATTTCGGAAAGTTAAAACATCTCAGCATTTGGGTGCATTGCACACTTTATGGCGCGCACCAAATCTCTTAACCATCAACGTTGCTCTATATCTATATTTTACTTGATCGGATATACGAAAAAAAAAAAAAAACTCTTGCGCCGTCGACCTCTGTGTACGCGTCATTAACTTCAACACAGGAACGAGCCCTTTGTGTACGCCTTAAAGAGCGTATTACGAATAAAAATCTTTTTTATTTTGCCTCCGCTCAGGTCACCTTCTTCTCACTTAAATCTGGGATTGCTTCCGACGCAGGCGAGGGAAAGTTCTTGGATTTTACATGCCAAAACAACAATATGATTATGAGGCACGCCGTATTAAGGGACTCCGGGTTCATTTTGACCACCTGGGGTTCACTCTTTGCACGGTACACGACGCAGGCAAGGCGCTGAATGCAGCCTACGTAGAATCCTGTTCCGTGCCGTAGTGGAAGTATTCTCGCCATATTCTTAAGTGCTCCTACGAGGGATGAAAAGCCCTGCGGGAAACGTCCCATTCTACCTCGTCCTTTCTAAGAAACCTGTTCGTTTCTTGAATTTTCGCGTAAATAACTCAAAATGAATTTGTAATGCAAAATAAAGAGAATGGCATTTAATTAGGACATGGTAGTTTGACGAGTTAGAATAATATGCTGATGCATACTGTAGTCACTTTTCAAGCAAGTTTGCTTGAAACAGTATTTCCATTACTCCCCCTCAAGGAATCTAGGCCCTTATTCAAAAAAAGGAAAAGAAAAAGAAAATGCTCTTAGGCTACACTTGTTCGTAAGGAAAATTGCAGCCGATCCTGACGCTGCACATATCATTAGCGAAGGCTGTCAGCCTATGGCCAAGGGTATCAAAAGCATACATAAGCTCGGCCGGTGGCCTTGCTAGTTGCTATAAATTTTAGCATTGCGCATCTCAAACAACGATAGCGAAATCAGAAGAACAATACCATAACAACATCCTTTCGTCGTATTGTTGCTTTATTTTTCGTATCACCATTTCTGTAAAGCGACTGTAGTTGGGTGGTTTGAAATGGTCAAGTACAGCATAAACAGTTCTACAAGCACAAATTTCCCAATATACTTCTTCCTATACTTTTCTGCTTGTACACTTCACCCTCCTTCAACACTTCGTCCCTCACTTCCTCCTTCCCTGTACCTTCCTGAGTCTACATCCCTGCCATTAGAAGCTTCCCTGTGCGCTCATCCTGTAAGCTACCTTGCGCTCCTCTTGGACATTTTATTCACTCCTGTTTGCTGTAACCACTCTTGCCCTTAACCTCTCCCTGTATCCAGCATCCTGTAGTTCGTTTCCTAGGTACATTTCAATTTACATTCCCTCCTGTACACCTCGGCCCTGCCTGTACCCCTTTTTGTGCGGAGTGCTTGGATATGAGAGAACAAGGTGTGACTTGTACCCAGACTGCTAGACATTTGACCAACAATTTCTTGCGCTTACTTTTCCCTTAATTTGAGTATTATTTATTTTTTGTTTCGCTTGCGATCGATGCTCGCATCGCTCTCCTTGTCCCAGTGCTGTCGGCGTAGACGCGCCCAACCACGATACACGCAGTCATTTGCGCCGTCAGGCACGGTAGCAAGGCACGAAGGCCTGTCTGCCTAACGTTCCGGGCTGGCCGTAGGCGCCGGAACAGGATATGTGCGTGTGGAGTTGCGACAAAGAAAAACAAAATAAACGAGTCTTCGCACTCACGCGGAGAATGACAAGAAAAAAAATGCAAAGCCGAGTGAGAATGCCAACGACAAGGGCAGAAACGCTGAGGGCGTGAGGAAGAACCGGAGGACCGCCGGTACCATCCCACTACGTGCTCCCCGGAAACCATTAATGAACGGCCAAGCCGATGCGACCGCAGCCGCCGTCGGCGATGATGAACGTTGGGAAGGAAGAACGGAGGGAACGCAGAAACGTCGACAAGGAGAAAAAGAGGACGCGTGATAGTGGAGGGCTTTCTTTTTCCTGCTATTTTTTGATCAGGTTGCTTTCCATGGCTGCAGCATGTGCATAATGACGCGAATCGTGATAGAAAAGGAGGATGAGAGGAAGATACACGAAGAACAGTGTTGCAAAGGGTTGCGAAGAGAGTGCAATCACGCGGACACCCTGCGGCGAAGCGGCGCGGATGAAGTCAACCAACACTATAAAGCAGACGGTAGAACGCGGGGTCTGGTTTCTGGTATCTCTTCAACGCCGAAAAGCAGCGCCGGCCTGCCACCATACTTCTTGAAAACCAGCTTGTGCAGTGGCAAAATTTTGTATTATACAGTTTGTTCGCTCACTATCGTGGTATGCATCTACTTCTACATTTATTATCCATATTTCGTGCAACGTTTTTGCTAGAAAACCTAATAAACTTCCTGAGCCGTTTGCGGAAGCCCCGACGTGAACACTATAGCTACGTTTCAATTTCATCGACCACCGGTAAGTGCTCAAGCAGGCGACAATCACCATCGAAGCGTAATGACGCCTCAAGAAGTTCGGAATTTCATTTATCAAAATTTGTTGCTCGATTCCATTTTTATACTGCAGGTTTAATTGACAAAAATCTCAATAATCAGGCCTAATCAATAACCGAGTAAAAGTACACTGTACAAATATCCAACAATTGAACAATTAAACAATAAAGTTCAACATAAAGCACTTTAATAAATCTACTTAGTCTCACATCTACGCCATAGTGTTAAAGCGGCACCTCCCGCCACCCTCGCCCCCCCTCCCCCCCCCCCAGAAGAGAAAGAAAGAAACGAGTAAAACATTTCTACTGGCCAACTGCCCACAATGAAAACGAAAAAAAAGACAGGCATTACGATCACCGCACAAGATAATCCCTGGAAAGCTTTATAGTCATTGAATGAGTACCATACACATATGGAATGACAATGTACTGGATGATGTTGACTCAAGTTCCTGTTTACGTACTGCTATTTCATCTTAACACGAAAGTATTTTACGCCGGGGTCCACCATCAACTTCCTGTAACGGATATTATGTTTACGCGAACGCTTAAAATATTCTCTCTCTAAAGAGGAATGGCGCTGCCATCTAGAAGCCGGTAAGCATCAGAGACTAACGAACGGTGACAGGAAGCGCTTCGGTAGACTCAGCGCAGCGCGGGCTCCAGCGCGGTGTAGCCTGGTGTAGGTGGTGTACACCTTCTGTCGCGGTGACGATGCAGTTTCCGCACACAGTTTGTCTTTCGCGTCCGATCAGCCTATGACGCCTCCTCGTCTACGGGGCGCAGCTTCAACATGCATCAGCAGTACTTACAAGCCACCTACTGCTTCGCTTGCGATGACACCAAGTAAGAAAACTGCTGCGCTAAGCGGCAATGAAAACCAACGACACTGACAGGGGGATGTCTCTTTGGTCCGGCGAGAGACATGTCAGCGTAAAGCAGAATGCATTCGCGCGTTCGCTGCGCACGCTACAAGCTCTGCCATTCGCATTTCTGAAGCTGAGCGCATCGCAACTGAATGGCTGCCCAAGACACTACGGAGCCGGACTAAAATTCTTTTACTTTCGCCGAAGCAAGTCGGCAACAGGACACCGCTCGTCAGCAGGACGCCGCGCGGTGAGCAAGCGTAAATCATGGCCGCCGACCTACAAATCATGCGCCTTTCGCTGCAGCGGACCGTGAGTTCACAAAGCAAACATACGACTGCTTTTGTGAAGACGCGTTTCACTTTCGTGTTCTACCGATTCCTACGAAAAACGGATGAACCATATTTTTTTCTGTGTTCCTAAGAAACTTGTAGAAAGAAAGAAAAACGTATTAGTATGCTGTATTGGCCAATTTCATAAATACATTTTTAAAGCTGTTGAGCCAGTACCCACACTGACTTTAGGACGATGCATTCAAGAGGCGTTTCGCCACCTATAGAAGGTCGCTATTAGCGCATTGTTTTAGGACATGCAGTCACTTGAGGAGTGTGCGGCGAATAGTTGCACGAGTAAAGAACATCAGAATAAACTAGCAGGAATATTTTGGGCATTGGAGTTATCGATGACGATACATTTATCAGCTGTTATAAGGACTTCCCGACGAACTTGCACCTATCGCTTAAGCCAAAAGAAAATCACTTTATATGAGAAACAAGAAAGACAATAAAGTAAAGTAGACTTTCCTTGATGTAACTAGTTTTAATTAGAAGCATTCTTTGCCAACTTCAGGCAGTTTGACTGTGTCTGTACATATTTATGACCTCCTGCAACGAAGGGGCTGACGGTACCTACCAACTTGAGGTAGAAGGTGTATGCTCATGTTCGTGTTGCAGGCGTGGTCGCAACATTGCCGTCATTCGAGCTCCGTCATCCGACACACAACTCTGATTCTCGCGTACCGCCTGCAGCGAGCTAGATGGCGCGAGTAAGAACGTCAGCGTATGGCGGTTGCCTGCGTCTGAGCAGTGACTCAAAAGCAAGTTTTGCACCTCATGCACGCCGCCTACCGGCTCCTTACGCTCACAAAGAAGCTCTCGAAAGACCGCAGCGCCGTCGAAAAATACGTGAACTCGAGCATTGCGTTTCTCGGAGGTTTACTTGAGCAGCTCGAGGATGGCGTGCTACTCGGGTACTATTGGGAGCAGAAGAAGAGGAAGATGTTCGCAGTGATCGAGTGGCTAGGCAAGCCTACGTTCTTTCTTACGCTCAGCATGTACGAGCTCCTTCTTCCACTGGAGAGGTGGCGCACCTCAGCAGGAAAAGTGGCATTCTTATGGCGACGACGTGCAATTGCATCGAAGCATTTACTTGGTAAGGCTAACACAGTTAACTGCGCTCTTCTGAAGCGAAAACGAAGCGGTACTAAGCAATGTGTAGATAGCGCTATTAGGTCTCCCTTCCGTGACAATAAAAAGAGGATCAAACAATGCAAAATTATATTTTGACTGTGAATATCTTTTGTTCTGGCCGCTCTCAAAGTTTACTCCGCCTGTAGAGCGTGCTTTGTCTGTTAGACAGAACCGCTTAGCGGAAAAGCCAAAGACTTGGGAAAGGAAACATTGTATTTTTGTATCGGGCTCAGAAAGTGAAATGAAAGTCGCTATTAAACTGGCTGACATTACAGCAAAATTTCTCGTGTACAAACGGGTAGTTAAGAACGAACTGTTTTGGCACCAACAGCGTTAAACTGAGTGGCTTCTACTCTTCGGCGTTATCTAGCTTCGAAAGGAGAAAATATATTTATGGATTACAATGACCTAAAGGCAAGCAGAAGCAAAAAATACAAATAAATTAATGATAAAAACTAAAAGTAAGTTTTGTATGTCTGCACAAAAAATAACAGAAAACGAAACTGCGCGCTTTCCTTTCTTGCTTAGTCGTTGTCTGAAAGCAGTGTCATCATAAATTATTGATAGCACATTCCCGTCTTCAAGCCACCTTTTAAGCTGATTGTATTTTTAATGGCACTGTGGGTACAGTACCTCGTTTGCACTCAATAAACAAGAAGGGTTAGGTTTTATTTCATGTTCATCTCTCATAGTTCGGGTATTAGCGGTTGACTTTTTAGGTGGCTCTCAACGTGAACTATTGGGCAGTTTCGTGTTATACATGGAGAGAATCAGACCGTTCTACGCAGATGCTCGAGCGTTACAATAATTTTGGCATTGTAGCATGTCAGGTTCACCGAGAAAATTGGAAAAGAAAACTCCGAGGACGCCTAAGCACTTATTGTGAGCTGTGACTGCGAGATCATTAGTGACGCACTCCGTGGCTCCATAGCGGCTTTGATGTTGCGCTCCTAAGCACGAGGTCACGGGATCGAATTTCCGCCGCGGTGGCCACATTTCGGTGGATTCGAAATGGAAACCCACCCGTGTACTTAAATTTATGCGCACGTTCAGGAATCGCAGGTAGTCAAAATTAATCCGGACTCTCCCACTATGGCGGGCCACATAATCAGATCGTGATTTTGGCATGAAAAAGACCACATAATTTATATTAAAAGCAATAATGTCCAATTGAACGCCACTGAGCGGTCCGTGGAGATTTTCGCTGCTAGTATTGTACCATAGGGGCACGAGCTACCCGAGCCAGCATGCAGCAATAGTCTGCGGTGCCAACGCCGCATGCCACCGACGTCCTGCGCGACGAGAGACTGAGAAAGCAGTAGAGGCCACTAAAGCCGGCAGGCACGCGCAGAAGATAAGCCCAGAGGGGAGTGAGAGAGGGAGAACACGCTACGGACGCGTGCCAGCTTCCGAGAGCAAGAGAGAAGGTGATGGAGCGTTGCCCTTTCTCCTCGTGCAACACCTGGCGCGATACCGAAACTGCATGTGTTCCGTTTCGCCTTCTCTGCTCCGTCGAGTCGCGCTTGTGACGTGGCATCGCAGCCAATTGGAATTTAGGTGCGGTTTCGCTTCTATAGATGCCGCAAGCTTTTTCGCTCAGTAGACCATTTGATGTTTTAGTATCAATAGGGTTCACGAAGTTAATCATAATTATGAACTAGTTGAAGCGCTCGCTTACTGCTGGAGGTTGTCTATCAACGATGGTGTTTCTTCAGTCTGAAATACATTCAAATATTATGAATCCTCAGCAAGACGTTATTTTTTTCTCGGAATTAGTCTTAAAGTAACATATAGCTTAAGCAACCTTTTAAGCGCTTCGTTGATTAATTTATCAATGAACTCATTTACACCGCATTCGAGTAAGCAACACCTACGGGGACCACTTCTTGCACTAACTGTAATTTAGGCGATCACGGCTGTGTTCTGAGGGAAATGGTCGTGATGACTTACAACGTGCTCTGTGCGTCAGCACGCGCTTTGCAGTGACGAGAGAAGCTCTCACATCTAGCATAAAATTCGTCACAATTCCTTCGAGCTGCACCATATCCTTGGACCATGGAGCAGCGCTGCTAATGCTTTGGGCGCGACTAAGACGCTATAAGCCTGCAACACAGCTTTCATGAAGCGCTTCAGAGACACCATGAAAGTGAAATCAACAACAAAAATATTACACTTGACATTCAAGAAATAAGGGGGGCGGGGGGGGGGAGGGCACGCGCAACGCACATCCTGAAGGAAGCAACGACTCATCCTCAAAAAATATTATCTAGAAGGATATCTCAAGTTGACTTAAAGAGAGAAGGCAAACGAGAACGCGCGCGTCATTAATTCTTTACCACGAGGTAAATCTAAAACTCGCGACCTGCCTCTACTCATCATCACCGGCTCGACGGACAAGACTGCCCTTCCGCACCGCAGAAGCCTTTCAGCGCGAATCTGCGCCGGCTACGATTAGGCACCCGCATACCGTCCGCTCTCATCATCCAAATCTATTTGCCTTCGTGCATATTCGTGCGCAGGGCAGACCTCTCCAAGCCCCGGCGACGGGCGCCGGAGGAGCGGCACACACCGCCTTCAGGTGCGGTGCGCGAGCCTTCCACTCTTGCTCCTCCTCCTCTTACTGCAGCTCTCCGGCGGCGGCCGCCGGAAGCGATTTAGGCGGGACCCCTAATTTCAATCTCCGGCGGAGCCCTCTCTGGTGCCATCACCTCCACGCCGCTCGCGAGGCCATCATCATTATCCCCACCGCGGGCGCAGCCGCGGGCCCGCAGTGCTCGGGCGTCGTCTTCGCCCGCTAGCCGCGCATGGAGGCGCTCTGCACAACGACCGGAAACGGCGCCTCTTGCTCGTGGGAGCCCTGGGGCCCTATCTGGCTGGCCAGTACCGAAAGCACGAAGGCGCGCACCGAAATATCAGGCTTGCTTATCAGGCAGCGCGTGCCTAATGAACAGTATCGGCCATTTCCTTTGCAACGAGTACTAACGACGGTTTGTTGCATATCCGTCTCTAAAGTACGACAACGTGCGCTTGTGGAAGTAGAAACTAGCGAAATGATATCTCCCATCTTGGAAATAGGTTTTTATCGCGTGCAGGCGTGTTGTAGTTGCAGTAAAGAACCGTAGTGAAACAACGCGGTCCAAAACTAATTCTTTATTAGGCGAACCTAGGCCCAGTAAAGCAAGTAACTCTCAGCCCGATGATAGCAGCTACCGCGGTCGCCGATCTTCGAAATCTGATCTGCGGAATCAAACACGTCAGTTATTTATGCATTGCTCAATGAACCTTCCAATAGAACCACTCGTCCTGCGTAAGATCGAGATTGTGCTCCAGCATTCGCGTCGCGCACACAATCTGATTATGCAAGGTTTGGTGACAACATGGGCCGCCGACAGACTCAGCAATAACATTCGAGGAATTCCCGTACACAAAGGCACGTCTTGCACTAAGCTATAACCCTTAAGAATTGTTAGTCGATTAAAGAGGGCAGCCAGAAAAGATAAATTCGTGCGCAAGGGAATCCAGAAGGATAATAACCGATTAGTTCCACATTCCTCAAACTATTAATTGCACAACCTTCCCATCTGGAGGTTGTGGAATTGTTTACTACCAGCGGCAAGTTGTTTTTTCATCAACATTCATTTCAGTTAATTTGTCGTATCTCTATTTCATTTATTAAACACAACTAATTACCCCAGTGTTTGTTGGATTCTTATCATATGACTAGTAAAAATCTGGCCCCTAGGTTAACCCCCATTTTTCTCGTTTATTCTACTTTAAAGATGTTTTGGCCGCGCAATGATCTATGTTAAAGAAAAAAACACAGAGGCGCAACGCTATCACATAGGCACACTAATTTATTGATTGTATAGCGAACGGATGCAACGGGTATTCAAGTTACGATTACTAGCAACAGGTGAAGCAAGGCAGGTCACAATACCCAGAGCAGACAACCGACAGTCAATGAGATTTATTGAATGAATGACACGTAGCAGGGTGTGGTGAAGTTAGCATATTTGAAGGGCGTTAGACGCGGCAAGCTCACGCGAGATAGGAATTTCTGGGGAACGCAACCAGACGGCGTTATCCAGCAGTAAACAGAAAATGGGTTGACGATCTTGATGACGACAATAATGATTGGCCATCGCACACTTTATTATGCGTTTCTTGTCAGGAGACAGGGAATTATGTTTATGCGCCCTTCCATTTTCTATGCGACAGCTTGCCGTATTCTATCTTATCAGTGATGCGCGATGTTCAAGGCTCCGCTAGTCACGTAAGCGAATTAAAAGCCTAGCTATGTGATTTCCAGAGGCGCTCACAGCAAAACATTGCACATTTCCCATTTGATATAAGCCGCATTCAGTAAACTTTAACTGGAAAAAAATTCGTCCTGTTCCAGTGCGAGCAGAAAAAAAAAAATTGTATGGTGAATAAAGCTTCACCCCTATTATTGAAACACTGTCCGAAGATCGAGAAATGACACTGCCAAGAAAACTGATATCCCATAGTTTGTCCCAGTCTAAGTCCCTTGGTAAAACTTGGGCTAAAAATAGTATCGTGCTGTACAAGGTAGGGCAGAGACGAGCCTCAAAATTAAAAAAAAAAACAAGAAATTAAAGTAGTCTTTTTTGACACCTGCCCTATTGATTGACGACGCCGCGTGCGGCCTAGAGTGGACGCAGCAAGGAAAAGGAAAAGCTCCAAACCATTCGCGACATAAAAAATATGTACGAAATGCAGCGTACTGTTGAGTATTATTCGATATATTTGAGTCGAGAAGCCACATATCATACGGTAAAAAAAGAAGACATAATACAAATCGATACTTCTGAGACACGTGATTCGACAGCTGCAGCACCTCTCCGTCGAGGTGACGTGTCCGAAATGTTAAAGCAGCGTATAATCTCTCCACGGACCATCGAACAGTTCCGCTTCAAAGCTAAAAAAACATAAAGAATATTTGCCATTGTAAGAACGAAGCGAGTAAGTCTGAAAGGGGACGATGAACCAAGGAGTATAAAAGCACTGCGACAGAGACTCCACCCGGGCAACCCAGGCGGTCCACACATAGGCAGCTTTTTCGCGGATGGAAGGAGAGATAAGAAAAAGAAAAAATACAGTTGACCGCAGCACGGTTGCCTTTGGCAGCACGTCTATTGTCTCCCGTTTTCTTTTTCTTTGTGAAATATTTTATTTATGCCACTGTTCTCTTTCTTTCAATCAAGCTGTCTGCGTTGGCTATGTAGTGTTTCTTTCAACTGGCAACACCTCGGGTGTTTTTCGTCAGCTCGGAAACCGCAATAATGTAAATCACAATAGATATCTTCTCCTAAGCTTTTTTTTTTGTTTCTAACCAAGCGAGAGTGAATACAGACTCATTCTGCGACTCCCCCACTCCCCCTTCGTCCCCGCCCCCCAAAAGAAGGAATACAAAAATCAAGAAAGAACGAAACCTTTCTTAGTTACAATAACCGATTTTTTTAATAAGGTATATTCAAATTCGAAAATTATGCTTTAAAAAAGAGTTTTTTTTTCTTTTTACAGGATATGTCTACGAACCGCGGCACAAGAGAAAAACTGATTAGAAGCCAGAAAGAAAGCGTAAATTATAGAATCGATGAAGTCAATCTGAAATCAGTCGTGCAGAGACTGATGTAATGTAACGAACCGCAATTTTGTAGATCATCGTTACTGAATAAGCTTACGCGCGCAAGAAAAAAAAAGGAAAAAAAGAAGGAAAAGAGAAAGGCATATACGAGAAATTAGAACATCTTCATCGTTGCTTGTTC
This sequence comes from Dermacentor variabilis, assembly GCF_050947875.1. Classification (NCBI taxonomy): domain Eukaryota; kingdom Metazoa; phylum Arthropoda; class Arachnida; order Ixodida; family Ixodidae; genus Dermacentor; species Dermacentor variabilis. Next base: position 111,306,800 of record NC_134571.1, on the reverse strand, counting down.
ATTGCTTGTTATTTTTTCCCCTCTATTTTTTGGCAACGTTTTATTTGCAGACCTTCCCAGACTTTCCTCATTATGGTAGCTGGTTAGGTGGTTGCTGCTGCCTTTCTAAAGTCGTAACTCGTACACAGAACTGCACTAACATATCTACTACGCCTATAGGAGTCCAGGCTGCCGTCTTCGTTTCCTGCGGAAATGAAAAGAAAAAGACGCGAAAAAATAGGTGGCATCTAAATATCCTCATGGTAGCAAATGTAAATGATCAAGAACTACTTAAAAACGAGTACGGCAAATGCTTTCAATCTTTCGGTGCTTACTTTCCTAAGCATAGGGCCACAATCGCACGTACACTACTTTTTGTGCTAACAACGGCTACCTTATTTGAGACCATGACTGCGTGTTGTTGATGATGATGACTTCCACACACCCAAAACAAACAAGCGGGTCGTATATTTAGAATAAATAAGAAGTAAAAAAAACACAAGAGGCAATAGTAAGAGGCAAAATATTAGTTGTCACATTGCGTTGCACGTGTGCGAGGGAGCACACGCGCAAGCTCCAGTTTTGTTTTTTACACCTTTTGAATCTAGAGTCGCAGGAACGAGAAGGAACGAGATGCTCAAATTTACTGCACATCATTCACCACTTATTGAAACTTTATCTGCATCTAGATTCCAAAATGTAAGCTGGTATTATATATATATATATATACGAGAGGCTGCTTAGGGCAGCCTCCCATTTGGACAGAGATGTGACGCCGTCGCCGTCGCGTAACGCGGGGCACCACGGCCAGCGCATGTGTTCTATTGCCAAACTTTTTCCTACTGCGTGCAATACGTAGAAGCGCAATGAAAAGTGCCACACACACACACACACACACACACACACACACACACACACACACACACACACACACACACACACACACACACACACACACACACACACACACACATATATATATATATATATATATATATATATATATATGTTGCATTGCGGAGAAGTTGGCTAAACATTTACGCCTCTAGAATAAAATTTAGTAGGCAAGAACGTTTCGAAGGCCTCTAAGTACTTTAGCGCTATCGCAGTTTTTGATTACAACCTTAATCTTGTAAGGCATTAACGCACAGAGATGCTTCGTGCGAACTGTGCTTAAGTTTCCATTTCATGACGCAGCAGGCGTAGCTTCTCGATTCTGTCGCAAGTCTGGAGATATAGCTACATGTAATGAGCATTCAATGATATCAAACAGACAAACACACTTACAGAACTTACTGGAGCCTAAATGTGTTCCTAATCATGAACACGTAAAAAAAACATCTGCTCATTTTAGGATAAGCAATCGGCGCTAACAGGCTAGATCTTTACGAACACAGAAACATAGAAGGAATGCACGCCGATTATGCACACTCACGTTAAATTTCCGTTCCAGCAAAATATATATATATATATATATATATATATATATGTGTGTGTGTGTGTGTGTGTGTGTGTGTGTGTGTGTGTGTGTGTGTGTGTGTGTGTGTATGCGCCAAGAGTGATAATTCTGTATATGTGAAACGCTTGAAAAATCCAAACACGGCCCTACGAGGACAAATGAGAGTGGATTCACCAAGTCAAGATAACAAGGACTAAGCCAGAAATTTTATTACGGTGTTGTTCTGTTCCTACAAAACATTGCCACGAAAGGGACCCCTTGACGAGCGCGCTACCGGAGAGCTAAAGAAAGAGCGAAATGAGATCAAGACGTAGATATATATTCACATTAGGAAACACCGAAGCAGCAGCAGTAGCAGCAGAAGCATCAGCGTAAGCCTGGGTGACATCGAGGACCGTAGCTAAGCGCGCAGAAAAAGAAAAGGAAACTGAAGCAGTTCCTGCTTCGAACCGGAGGCCGACTGAGTACCGCCGCTGAGGCATTCCAGACGGCGAGCCCCCGGCGATCACAAGAGGGATCTGAGCACGCCGTCGTGCTTTGATTAGCGCTCCAAACGGCCCAGATGAAAAGGAAAGGCTACGAGGAACAGTAGGCACCAGGGAAGGGAAAGCGAGAGGTCGTAGTTGGGCCTCGGCACTCAGATCGTTGGTACACACAGACATCGAAACTCGCTGGCTGAGCGGGGAAGGTGCGCCTGCTGGATCGGCGGCCCCCATAAAAGTAAAGCGGCTACGACCATCGCAATGAGGCCTTCTGCTCTCTTCGTGCGACTGTGTACCTGCCGAATGGTCTGAGGGAGGCAGCGGCACAAGATGTCTCCAGAGAATTGGTGCGATCGAAAGCTGAGCCTTCTATCACCATCGTCGTGCTGCTGTGTTCATATGACGCGCGCAAGTAGTCCAAGTGCGTTATATGCCATGAAATGGTAGAAGCCTGTCGTCGCGTCAGGATGACGTGGTCGGAAGAAACAATTTCGCGTTTTACGCTATAGGACAACCGTTGGTGTGTGTCATTTGTTGCATTGAGCTTAGGAAATGGCGGGAAAGGGGAAAATCACGGCTATTTGCTTCTTGTCTGTATCAATAAACGTGAACGTTCCTTTCTGTGGAGGTAGAGAAACTGTACTCGGCGTTGAATCTTAACATCGGAACGGGGTTCGTATATCCAAACAGAAATGATAAGCCAGGCCAGCAATACGTTAAAGCAAATTTTACCCCCTGAAACTGTATATAGAAAGAAGCACCTTTCGAATGCATCTTCGGTAACATTTAAAATTCTTCAATGAGCAAAGCCAATGTGTTGTCAAAGCCAGTGTGTTGTCCAAAGGTTGACCACTGGGAACGCCCAATGCTGTTGCAAGTGCCGCAGGGAACTCACACATATACGCGTGCAAGCGAAGCTGCGTGCGCTCGCCTGTAACCGCATCCAGTCCTTTCTACACCAGCGCTCAACGAGCTCGCAAAAAGCACGATGACACATGGCGGGGCAGCACCCTGTACTGCTTGATTCAACGGATCCAGACTGAGCTGACGATGCTAGCGAGCGCATGGTGCAAGGAGCCGCTGCAGTGATGATGTAACGCTATTTCATGCAAAATATTTGCCTGTGAAGAAATGGCATTACGATGTCTGATTCGAGACAGTTCCAAGTAAACAAAACAAAACATGCTTCTTGATTGAGTTTATCGAGGGAAATGATAGCGTTTAAAGACACACACAGGTATAGGGCAAATATGTTGGCTATTCTTTCGAAAACGTTTAGGGCCGTAAACTCATTGACACATTTCACTTACTCTGGACTGGCCCAGGTACTAAAAGTATCAGACGCCGTCATGCCGCCCAAGCAAAAGTCGGCGTACAAGACGAAGACTGTCTATGGACGTGGCTGAACGGCAATTCATATCGCACGCTTCTCACTTATCACTCAGACGCCGCTTGGAATCTGCTGTGAATAGATGAGTGTTGTAGCGATTGAAGCTTGTTGGTGAATCACCAGGGGCACTCTCAATGCAGCGCGAAACCTAACACGGACTCAAGGAGGCATATATAAAGAGAAAACACACAGCGCCGTTTGTTGTCCTTATATATGCGACTCCTTGCGTCCGTTTTACGCTACGCACTGCATCAGAACTGCTATTTATACAGCATCGCATACCAGTTCTTCGGGCTATCCGCTCACGAAAGGCATTTTTTTTTACTACTACAAAATCATATTCTTTATATAGAGCCCTTCCTAGAGCTATTATAAATAATTGTCAGGCTATGATTTCTTAGAACTAATCGAAGTATCAAAACTTCGTTAAAAATATGGTCTCATATTTTTTTACTGTTGTCTCCTGAGACTCTATGGCTGTGCATTCCAACAGTACGGCTCTCACTGTACCTATGCGGCTGAAATGTACTTAAGTGTAATTATGGCTTCAAGAAGCTCAACAAAGTTCGCATTGGAGTTGGTGTGAATCATTCGTCGAGGAAAGGTATTTGAATAAATGCACTGATGCGTTATAAATATGGCGCTTGTGCCCACCTGCATCGCTCATCTCGTAATAAATTTGCAAAAGGCGTAAGCGTCCTTTTATTTTTGGGTCCTCACAATTGTGTTACCGGCAGTGCTTTGCTGACTGCTGCCCTATTAAAGATGAAGCCGTGTGTTACAGTGTAATAATCCCCAGTGATAACGTCGGGTTCTTGAGACGGCGAAGGACCAAGCGTTGTCTTAAACTATATTTAGGGTTCTAATTCTCTGTGCGACCACTTTGTGCCCTGATAAGCATGTCGCACTCAAAGCTCAAACATACCGGCGAAAACAGTCGATGGTCGCCGAATATCAGTTGCCGGGTCAAACTCGTGGGCTACTTGAACATGCATCAGCCCACTTTTGTGAGCAATCCCAAATGCTCACGTTCTTTCTAGAATAAGGAACACTATTCAATATAAATTCTGCGGCAATAAAGAAAATAGACACAGGAGGCACGATTGGCGACAAACGATAAAGTGGTACCACTCAATTCCGGTGAGAAGTGTCACCGGCATAGAAGTGAAACAGTGAATGTACGAAAATATAACACAATAACACTCCAGAAGTGCTCATTGTGGGAGAACTAATGATGATGTAATGAAGTAAGGCCAAATGCAATGAAAACACATGCGCGTTAGAGTTGTATGAAGCCCGAAATTCACTAATCCCGAACATCTTCTGTTCGCAACTCTAAGGTTTATAATAAGTGCTTGTGCAAATGGGTTGCACAAGGGCGACGTCTTAGCGCCGCGACTGCTTAATATTACTCTAAGAGAACAAGAAACGCCGAAATAATGAATGACCAGAACGCCAGCTACCCGGTAAGGTTGTTATATGCCAGAATTACGAAGAATATAATGGGGCACATCCGGTTGATTTCCTCATGCGGGACAAGTACCATGGATGGTGCATAAAATAAAAAAGCATCGAAGGTTTTTTTTTGCACCCCCCCCCCCCATTATACGTTTATATCTACAATAAAGGGTCGCAAATCGCGTGCGATCTGGCTCGCGTTATTCGTGCACTTCTCTAGATTGACGCAGAATGCTGCTAGGTCATGTGTGACTATCTTTTATGTCAGATTTGTTATGGCAGGTTTCTATCCTACTATATACGTTCTCACATATCGGTGCGTGATGCTCACTGTGACATATCCGCTGTTTTCTCAGCCTCATTACGAAAGCTGCACGGAGACGGTGTACTTTACGCGCTCGGATAACAGCGTGTCATGCCCGCTGGGTCTCACGTTTGTGCGGTCAGACCCAATTACGGTAATTCTGTCGTCGCTCCTTAGTCGCAGGCTCTGCCTTCCTCTTTTACCAGTTCACTTCTGCATTACACTTTAGTTCTTTTCTGCTGGCAGCGGCCACCGGAGATCCTGTTTCCAGCAGAAAGAACCACGCAAAGAGAACAGAACCCTCCTGAGGGTATTACTTTTGCCTCAGACTTGGGCGATCACAAGCAGGCGCACGTAAGGACGGAAAGGCCCAGCAACGCAGAAACACCATACCGCCAGCGAATCACTCATGAGGAAGAACAAGTATGCTAGGTCTAGCTGCCCCTGTCATCTCCCCTCCCCCTTTATTTTCCCGCCTTTTGTTTACTTTGCGATTTCCACGTTATTTCCAATCTCTTCCATTCCTCATACTGGCTCCCAGTTCTAGCAAGAGAGGCAAACAATGAGGCAAACTAAGCCGACGACGGATGAAACAGGCGTGCGATATCACGAAGTCTAACGACTACCAGAGTACACCGGTGCCGTATGGCTTGTCTGAGCCATCCCAATGAGATCTGCAGAACTAAGATAAGACCACGTAGTAAAGGTCTCCTCGCCCCTATTTGCCCTTCGTTCTTTTCATTTGTCTCCAGCTACGAGCTTCGTCACACCGCTGTCTACCATGGAAGGTTAAACGTTTTTTTTCTCGGTTGCAACGGGATAATGGGATAACAGACCCAAGTTTGTTCCCACGTACCCACTCCTTGCAAGTGAGGTAACATCGAAGCCTAGAGAGTGAGAGAGAGAGGGAGAAGGAGAGAAAGTGAGCGGGAAAAGCCGATCTAATTCTCCGGTTCATCTCCGAAGAGAATAGGTTTGGCTAGCCGCAGGCAGCTTCATCTTAGCTGCTTCGCTGCACCCACCTCTATCTTCAGCGCTTTTCGTAGGACGGGTAAGTCTTGGGTTCCGGTTGTTTGCCCTGCCTTACAGCCGACACGCCACCGCAGTCACCACGGCTGCCGTTAGATTACGCTTGTTGCTGCTGACGGGAAAAATGATGGCTTAGGAGAGGTGTATAGGTCGCCGAGCTGAGTGTCAGGAAAATTGGATTTTTCTTGATAGCCTTGGTTAGGACAAAGACAAGGTAGCGGTTGCCGGGATGTAACAAGGCGGCCTGGTACACACACGGATATAGAGGCTGTTCTAAGAAGAGAATGAGCTGGAAGATGAGATGTCAAGAGCACACAAGCACATTCATTTTGTGCTGTGGCGAGTCTACGTTCTCATAAAGTACTCTTGAAGGAGCGCTTCTGTTTCTTTTTTGTTCTTGTTTTTTGTTTTTTGCCTGCCAAAACAAAAAGCCTAATAAACTAAGTGCTGACGTGAGGTATGACGAGCAGTAAACACATGGCATGGCCAAAAATGTAGGCGTTAATCCATCAGGTGGACAGCTGATCGCCGTAATCACATGAAATTAGCTTTACCATTGAGAAATACTGCTTACTGTATATTTGTTTTCGTGTTAGCAGCATCTGTAGCGACGAGAAACTTCATCTTGTAAGCTTTGCTGTTCCGATCTGCGTTCTAGTTGTATTTTATTAATGTTCCTTTTCGTCCCTTACAGTTGCTGACATAGTTAAGAGGCTCAAAAAAAATGTTTGAGCTGTACATACAGTGGCAGGCGATATAAAGCAAGTGTCCGACTCTGGAGATACTGTTTTGCCCCGTGGGGGTTGAAACTCTGTTATATTTCCCGATTTCAACAAGCAGTAGTGTTTCCTTGCAGTTTTCTTGATCCGCCTCAAGTTGCTAAGCTGGATACAAGAGCCATACTCGGACGGGATCTCAAGAAAGCGCTTGACAACGTAAGCCATAATGCAATACTAAAAGAACTTTCTAACTGAAACGTAGGGCATAAGACGTACCGATATATTCTGGATTTCTTTACCGGCAGAATTGCTACCCTGAATGTCGGGGGACCGAAGTCGAACACTGTGAACGTGGGTGACAAAGGCACACCTCAAGGATCTGTGTTATCGCCCATGTTATTCATCATCGCACTCATTGGGCTCCAGAGAAGACTCGAAAACATCCCGCGCCTACACCACATTTAACATGCGGATTATGTAACGCTATAATTGACGCGTGGCACCGATGGCGAAATCCAGGAGACCCTGCAGGAAGAAATAACTACAGTCACAACAAACGTAGAACGATGAGGACTCTCATGTCTCCCGGAGAAATTTGTGCTCCCACTGAAAACCAAAATACCAAAGAAAATTGCAAACCTCTAACCAAGAAATAACTGCCTTGGAAATCAAAGGTACAACCGTACCCAGGTCTCATGCCTAAGTATACGGGGATTGTTCCTTTAAATTGACAAAAACATAACACCCCAACAATCCAACACTTAAAGACATACACGGCACAGGTGAGCCGGCTTATTTCGGGAATAGCTACCAGACACATCAGGCTCAAAAGAGAGCAATATTATTCAGCTGGATCAAGCCTTTATCATCTCCCGTATGGTGTAGAGTGCGCCATTCTTAAATTTCACACATACCGAGAAACACACGATTTACATAATGATAAGGAAAGCATTAAAACAAGCCTTAAACCTTCCTCCAAGCACAGCAAACGAAAAGTTATTAGCCATGGGATTACATATTACGCAATACAATGGACGAAATTATACAAACACAGAGAACATCACACTATGAACGCCTATCACACATGAAGACTGGACGGACAATAATAATCAAGCTGGCAATACAATACCAGACGCGAATTGAAGAAAAGAGAGATATTCCGCCGGACATCAGGAACACCTTCATAGTACTCCCCACCCCAAAGAACATCCACCCGAACCATAACGCCGAGCGACGGAAACCAAGAACTCAAAGATTCAACAAAGTGCTCAGAGAGGCTTAACATGTGGCTTATGTTGATGCTGCAAAGTATCCGTACCAACCATGACTCTGGGAGTTGGTACGGGTATAAAAATGGATATTACAACAACTACCTCCATACGTACCAAACACCCAGAAGAAGGGCAACAAGCTGCAATAACTTTTGCATACGCACCAAGCACTGTATCATGCATTGTCACGAATTCCAAAGCAGCCGTAATTTATTACACCGAGAGACCTATATCACCTCAAGCAGACCGAATTCTCATTGGAACACATCCTACCCCCCGAACTATTTGACTGATCTAGACGCCAGGCCACGCAGGGATAATTCGGAACAATGCTGCTCGCGACGCTGCCTGAGCAAGTATCAACCGGGAGAGACACTTGCGTTGCCCATCTCTCTGTGTACAACAAATCCCGAAGAGACCCAAAGAGAAGTACGGCCCCCGGAACCAGAACCAGATCCACGAATAACAGCTTCCCAATACAAAGAAATGACTGCTTACCTAGAAATCCTCGAATACTCGAATCCTAGAACACGAAAACGCTCGCAATAAATACCATCCTCCTAACAAATTATTAAACAAACACGAAACAACTACATGGAGACTTCTACAAACAGGGACCTTCCCTACGCCACTACTAATGCACCGATTACACCCAGAAGCGTACTCCTCACTCTGCAAGACATGCAATACACCATGTGCAGATGTCCATCATACTATATCGGCATGCCCATCACCACTAAACAATATCAGACACCGCGTAAACCACAATGCTAAAATAAAGACTTCTCAGCAGCGGGAGGCTACACTGCTCAGCGAATGCCCAGAAGACCAGCTTTGGGCTGTCCGGCTGGCGGAGGACGCTGCTGCGGTTCAAGGCCTGGCCTGTGTCTGACGGAAAGGGGAGCTTTACGGGACTAGACTCCCAGCCTCTCCATTCTCCTTTCGAACCCAGCAGGGACTTTTCAATAAAGATGTTTTATCTCTCTATTTTCCCCTATGCAGTTATGTTGTCAGCCTATCTTTCACACTGAACCCAAAGAGAAGTTCCGATTACTTACTTTGAGTCCAATGCTGCACTCATCAATGACTGCACTCATACGTCCTTTCTCTGCGCACATTTATTTTCGCAGAAGAGCATCGACGTTTTTAGAAAAAATTGCGCTTGCAGATAAGGTAGAAAAACCGTTTTCGTTGAACCAGTATTCAGCTACATGGTCCTAAAGTACCTAGACGCCGACCAAGTATCAATACAACTACAGTGTATTGTTGGTAATTCCACAATTCCCGGAAAAGTGGCCTAAACATGCTAATATGAAATTTCGAAAACACAGCTGATGTCCTGTTTTTGATGTATCGTCATTTGGCTGTGCTGTTCAGGAATGCACTTGTACGCGAACTATGAAGGCAACTGCTATTTTGTTTGCAACATGCGACATCGAACAATAATGTCACAGGGTGCTTTGCACGTCCAAAATAAAACAGCTGATTTCGTATTTTCTGCTCTGGTTCTGTCAAATTGATCCCTATATTTCGCTACACATACGCATAAGGGAGCTTCCTCAAGGGATATCATGCAGAATGTATGCCCGAAGAAGGCACACAGAGCCTTTTTACCGCTACCGGCCAAGGCAGTTCCCCGATCAGTGAAATGGGATAACAAGAACTTTATTGAGGTGCTGAGGAGCTCACGTCCGCGGGGACTTGGGATGAGCCGATGGCTTCGCCCATGACAGGACTGGCAGGCCGAGACCCACCGGAACCTTATGGGCGTTCTGGACGGCCTAGAGTTGTAGATGTTCTGGATACTTGAGGGCGGATTCCCAGGAGTCCTCAGTTTGAAGTGAAGATGCCTCTAAGGCGGGGGACAGCCAGGGCGTGTGTTCGAAATTACAACATTCGTATCCGCTATTGCGGCATTCCTGCGAGTTTTCCTGGTCGATTAAGTGCATTAGGCTTGAAGTATAGAGGCCTGGGCCCTGTCGAGCTTGGGGTGTGGCAGGGGGAAGGTTCTACGGCTTAGCTTACAATGAGTGGTAATCTCATGAAATGTATGGAGCGGGTCTTTTCCTAGATCTATGAGAATTTCTGAGGCCCCAGGTTTCACTGCGTGGTTCGTGAAGTCGCGTGCAGACCTATGGGCAGCCTCATTCGGGTAAATTCCATTCGGTCCAGTGATGTCCCCAAGTGGGCAGGGAACCACGAAATGTGGGGATATCCCTGCTCTTCACTTCTGATAGTGAAGTCCTTATTCTGAAGGATGTTACTTGTTTCCGCTACCAGTCCGGACGAGAAGGAGCGGATGGCTGAGCGTGAGTCCGAGTATATAAAGGCTGTCTTCTTACGACTATTAATAGCTAAAGCGATAGCAGCCTCCTCTGCCACATGGGACGTCTTGACCCTTAGAGAAGCTGTATTAATGATTTTTCCCTCTACATCTACCACTTCTATGGAGAATTTTTTCTCTGTGGGATACTCTATTGCGTCGATAAAAAGCGCATCCAGCTTGTGTTGATGTAAAGTTTGTAGGATTGCCCTTGCTCGTGCCTTACTCCTGCCCATGTTAAACACAAAATGAATGTTACGGGGTACCGGGTCTGTTACGAAGTGAGACCTGGTATCTTTTCTGAGAGATTTAGTGGGTTCGGAGCTATACCGAGGTTCAGTGCCGGCCTCCTCCCAGATTTTCAGGCCAGATTTAGAGACAGAGAGCCGAGAGATTTAGCTGAACAGCTATAACAGAACTGCCTTCTTCAGCCCTCACTTTCATAGGGGCCCCAATGGACTTCACCTTTCAACTGAGAATCAAGAGTCTATTGACGGGAATTTTAAGCTAACTTTCTATCTTGTTGAACAGTCAGTCACTATGTGTGATATTTGATTGATATCCCCAAGGCTCAGTGTTGAGACCATTATTGTTTTTGTTTTATATTAATAATATTTCTATTGGTATACGCTCTTTATTCAGGATGTTTGCCGACGATCGTGTTGCTTATGGAGTGGTAGATGACATTTATGATTCACAAATCCTGCAAGCTGATTTAAATATTTTTAGCTGACTGGTGTGTACGTTGGGATATGCCATTAAATATAGATAAAACTGCTCACGTCACCGTCACATTAAAACGCGCCAGTCATCCCTAGAAGTATACAACTCATGATCTTATAAGAGCGTAGGTTTGGGCATGTTGGTATTTCATAACTTTTACGTTTTTTAGCGCCCGAAAATGGACGAGAGATAGAAGTACGACGCGGCGACAGCGCTATTTCCGCGTCGTACTTCTGTCTCCTGTCCCTTTTCGTGCGCTAAAAACGTAAAAGTCATGATCTTAGTCTGAACATAAGCCAGGAATTTAAATATCTAGGCGTATTTTTTTTACTTCTGACTTACGATGCAACAAGCATGTTAACCATATTGTAAATAGGGCAGCGTCAGTTTTGGGATTCTTGCGGCGGAATTTCAGTCATCCACCAATCAACTTAAAAACGCAGCTCTATTTCAGTCATGTACGCTCAATACTTGAATATGGATGTGTTTGTTGGGATCCACATACATCAGAGCTTATAAATAAATTTGAAAAGACTAGAATAGGGCAGTTAGATTTGTTCTTGCTAACTACAGCCAGCAGCTTAACAAGACAGAAAGCAAACATAAGCTTAAGTGGCAAGAACTGAAGGATGGTCGAAGGCATGTCAGAATAAAAATTTCCAAGATATTTATCATCATGAAGCAGGCATAAACCACGAACAATATATCCAGGCATCACACTGTACATCAAAGCAGCCGGACCACTGTATGAAGGTCAGAGAATTTTCTTGCAGGGGTGACGTCATGCCTTATTCCTTTTTTCTTCTTTGAACTGTTAGAGGTTCCAACAGTTTGGCACGGAGCATTGTTTATATCACCTCAAATGATGCCTTATTTCCATGCATAGAAATAACTGTTCATATACCTAGTTAGGTCGGTAAGCTCCCTGCTGTAATGCCCAACGGGGCAATGCAGGTAACTAATAAATAATAAAATAAATCTCATAGCAACATACGCCTGGGTACATTTGAGAAAACGTTTTGTAGTACTTACATTTCTCGTCTTCACGTGAGCAACTTTCACAGTAATTTAGGTACGACGATAAATACATCGTCTGACTACTCTTTTCCTGCTGCGTTTAAGAATCAGCACCATTCCTTAAATGCTTTTTTTTTTGCTTCAAGGCAGACGTTTACAGGCTCCGCTCCAGAAACAGTCACTGCGGTCAACACCTGCTCGCCCTATATTAAAGAGTAAAAAGAATGTTTTTCTCTCACATCCTTCCACAAAATACTGATCAAGAATGAAGAGAGCAAAGCTCGGTGTTCAGCTCTCTCTCTCTCTTCCTTCGCACATTAACGACTGTTGCAATCATTAAACGTGTTTCTGCATTTTTCTTTCAGCATGTGATGCCGCTTCCGAGGAAGGGGGCAACACCAGATTGCTTTCCTGCGATGTAAAACATGAGATCTTACGACGACGCCCATGAGCGCTATAACTTTAAAGCCTTTTCGCGCGTTCTTCTCACCTCTGCAACTTCTGCTCTTGCTTATTGTGAGACGAGGACGGAGGCTTGCCTGCGCTTGATTACTTGCGTCGTTATACGGTCTGTGAACGAGCGCGCCGGTACTCTGACTCGTTGCCATGACAACGAACTCGTTAAAGGTGCAACACCTGGGCGTTGGATTCGCCGCTGCCTGCAGGATTGCTTTCATACAACCGTGTTTCTGCCACATCACCTCTGTTCAGCTCAATTCAAATATTTATATATATATATATATATATATATATATATATATATATATATATATATATATATATATCTTTTGTAAATAATATTTCATTTCCATTAAGGTTTTACAGCTGCTGCCTAGTGGGAAAGTTGAAGGCATGGAATCTGCCCTCGTGTAATGACTGTGGCAACAAACACCCTTCAGTATGTTTAAGTTATTCTTGGATAAAATTAGAAATATAGAAGCTTGGAAGTATCTTTTTTGCTTTTATCAAGTTGCGATCTCCACGTCGTAGACTTTCAGGCTTCGCTTCTTGGTCATCTTGTACTGTCGAAATATACCTGGCTCTGATATTGATTCCGCTAGCACTGATATTTGGAGGAGAGAAGGTGTAATGATAATCAGCCGTTATGCACTTAGAATTCGTATTGCACAGAGGTCAATATGTATGGCCACTGAGTTAGGACGTCGTTTTCATTTATTATTATTATTATTATTATTATTATTATTATTATTATTATTATTATTATTATTATTATTATTATTATTATTATTATTATTATTATAGGAGCATAATCTATTGCACAGACATTATCTGTCTTTGTCAATTAAGGCTCATGATTCAAAACTTGTACTTCGCGACACATAAGACAAGTTAAAGCAGCAAAGCATTACCAAAAAGTAATCGACACCAAGGTGCCTTTACAAAAAAAAAAGACAGCAGCACTTGCTTGTGGAGCATGTCTTCGACAGAAGAATCAATAAATGTCTTGGAAATAGAGCGAGCGGAAATTCTCTGATATGAGGGCTAATTCGCGACGCTACATTAATCAGCTGCCAAACGTCTGTTCATTAGACGTGAAATGACCACCTCAGGCAAAACGGGATCAACTCAGTGGCAAAACATCGCACAGTTGAATACATTTTGGGCGATGTTAAGGTTTTCCTTAACCAAATCCCAGGGACGGACGTTTCACAATGAAAGCGGATATAAATGGTCCCAGTAGTGTTCCCTTGGTGTGTGCGTGCATAGTGATGTCCTTGTGCAACTTCTTGGTGGAACTTTGACAACTGCGCACACACCGGAAGCAAGCAGCGAGAAGTGTGAATGGCGTTTTATACGCAGGCATCACCTGTCTGTCATAATGGATCTAAATATGAAAAATGCTTCACATGTTTTATTGGCGACTTCTGCCTGTAGCGCGTGCTTTGCCTTTTTACTGGCAAGGTTAAGCGGAGAAGCCCCACAACCGTAGGAATTTAGAGATTACAGCTTTTCACAACGGAAACCCGCATAAATTTATTCTACTAAGTGTCTCAAACGATCGATAGGATTGACACGATGCACTGTCACTTTTTAAGAACAAATACCAGTGAGCGTTTAAGCAATTTGTATGCATACAAATTATACTACATATTTTACTGTTTAATTGCGTTTTCAATGCACCCTAAAATTGATACCTAGTTTCATAAAAAATAGACAATTTATTTTTTGCAATTTCTAAAATTCATGTAAAATATTATTTTTTTATAATTTCTGAGCACTCCACTGTGATTCCTTGATCACGAAAGCTTTAGCTTGATATTAACTCACATCTACGTGTCAATCTTCTTTCGTAAAATAGCAAATGTTATCGTAAAATCCTTAATAGCTATATAGCCTGTTAAGCTTGCATAGCGGTGTATCCAAGTCCAACGTTATTAAATCATTTCTATGCTATAGGCTCTGTATAAAAGAAATTGGTTGCGCTTTTCAGAATTTAGAACAAAAATGCAATTTCTGTTATTTTCTGACGCCTCCGAGCTCTAGGCGATAAAATCGAAGCTATAACATAACTTATTCTTATTGAAAAAAAAGCAATAAACCCAAAAGCAAATAATAAACGAGGCGTTAGACTTCAGGGATTCGGTTAACCACACTAAGTGACTGGCAACGACCGTAGAAAAGACAAGCCGCTTTCAACATTGAACAAGAACGACTTACTCCTATCTGAAAAAGGTAGTACTTTCGGTATGCATTTAAAATTATTAATTTTCTTGAATAAGGACTTTTTGAGTATAAAATAGGTTTCAAGGGCAAAAAAAAAAAGATTTCGCAAATGTTTTGTAAACTTGCACTACTGCACGAATGAGATGCTTCGTTTGACCAACCAGGGATCGGTGCTTGTTAACTCAATAACTTAGGGGCCAAGTTAGAATGTGCGCTTACGAAATACATCAATAAATTGTGATTACTGGAAGCGACATGGCTAACTCGGTATTCGTAAATTAGGTTGAAAGTGGCCAACTCTGCAAGAATAGTATAGCCCGGAGAAGACAGGCGGGTCCCTTTGCTAGATAAACGTCGTAGCCGGAAGAAAATTTTCATTCTATTGGTGGCAGAGTGTCTATATATAAAATATTAAAAGAAATAAATTGTGCAATAACGACCTAACAATTCCCAAAGGGTGATTAGGAAGGCTTCGTGATAATTTTGACCACAAAGTATTTTTAGTAGCAGGAGCATCGAGTGACACTCTTTTTTTCTTGCGCACTACTTCCGGTTCGCGTCCACAGACGACCGGGAAGGAGATTCAAAATAAATCAGAAAAATGTATAAAAAAAAGTAGAGTACAAAATCCATTGGTTTCATTATAGATATGATATCAGAGCATAACTTGAGTTACAAGCTGAATTGTTGAAGTGTCTGGAGTGATTAGAATAGATTATAAATCGTTGAGACGACTGGGGACGAAATTCAACATATATCAGAAAAAAATAGAAAAAATATTTAACACTACAAAATTTATGAGCTTCATCATAGATAGGATATCATAAGCTTAGATACAAGTTGAGTTACTAAAGTGTCTGGAATAATTAGAATTGTTTCGAAATCTCTGACACGACTGGGGACGAAACACAAGATAAATTGGAAAAAATTGAAAACAATATCACCGAAAATTCACGGCTTTCATTATTGATATCAGAGCAGAAATGTAGTTACAAGTGGAGTTACTTAAGTGTATGGAATAATTAAAATGAATTAGAAACAACAATTCGGCGACCTTGCCGAAATTCCTGGAATCCCAGAATTATAAAGCGGCAGTCATGACGTCACTATGGACGTCACACACATAAAGGTGGCATTATATTTAACCGGCTAATTAATGGCAAACATCTGCCTCCGAGTTCGGTTCTTGCGTGGCGTTCGGATAAAGTTGACCTAAAGAACACCAACGACGAGGTGCGAGTTCCACTAAGAGACGCCTGAGCCAAAGATTAGGGTCGCCAGCCACTTTTTAACGTGCACCTAAATTTGACTAAACGAGAGATAACATTTTTTGAAAGTTAAAAAAAATCATGAAATTCTAAAACTCCCCTCAAGCCAGTTCTTCCTGCAAATAGAGATGTAATGCACGATCGAAGGCGTCATATTCGTTCCAAGTCGCATTTATATTTTTACCTTTTCAAGAACAGGCTGCCTGTGCCCGAAAACTTGAGAACATGCTTTTCTGGCTTGTGGCCAATTATTTTTGCAATTCAAGCCTCACAGGTCGTTGCGAACAATTTTCCGCTCTAGGAGTTGAAAAACACAAGTACATCATAGCTTGTACATGCCGCCTAGCGGCTAGAAGAAGTACGAACAGTGCAACAACCGCGAGGCCCATGATGACAAAATACGATAAACAAGAAAAACAAAGAGAGGGGCTTCTGATTACTAAAGTAATATCGCTATCGGCGTGCACTTGGTGTTGTGGACTAATAGCATTCCCTGGAAATGGTCCCGGTACAGTTTCAATAAAATGATGTCCTTATTTGCTGGAAACGCTGCAAAGGCCAGAAATTATAATAGCGATATTGAGGCACCCATGAAGGAGCTTACATGAAAATATATATATATATATATATATATATATATATATATATATATATATATATATATATATATTGCGGGACCGGAGATAACTTATAATGACGAAAGCCGTTAGTTCGTGGAGCCCAAGCCAGATTATATTTTCTGCTCTCCTTTCTGACTTTCCTTTTCGTCTCTTTCAGTTTCATGTTCACCATAAAATACAAGACATATCAAAAGTGATGCTAAAGGATGAAACCACAGTCGTAATTGTTTGGGATCATGTTACGTTCGGTGCCTCAGCTATTATGTTTTCGTGTATATCGCAAAAAAAAAAAGAAGATTGATTGCTTTGTTCCTCCAAGCCGCCGGTGATTATTTCGAACGAAAAGTCATATCCGATTACCGGTTCTATTTGGCCTTACGCGGTGGTAACTCTTTCAGCAGAAACAGCACAACCTTTCTTTTTTTTCTAAGCGAAAATTTCCCTCTTCTCTCGATTTTCCGAGCGCTACTGTGACGGTCTTGCCGCGCGTGCCACTGGGTTTCTCGCAACACCACCAGACTGCTGCTGCAGCGCTGCACATTTTGTGCGTCGGGCACGTGCTCTCCTTGATCTGCTATGGGACAAAAATGCAGGTGCTGGGCCGTGGAGGTCGCGTGCTAGGTTGTGACAGTGTAAGCATTACAATCGTCGAAAGCCTGTAGAGAGCGCTTAGAGCTGTCGTGTCAACAGCGTGCTAGCCATGTATGCCGAAGGAGCACGTAAACACGTGCCTGCACGATGGCTCCAAAGCCTGCACTCAGCGTCGAGGACACCCGGGCCTGAAAGAAGCGCCGCGCGGAACAGGAGCGCCTTCGCTACGCACCGAAACGCGGCGCAGATAGCAAATGTTCGTATACACTGCATACATACAACTATATTAATTGAATTAGGCACCGCCCCGTAATTCAGTTAAAGCTGAACAATTCTGCTACGATGCAATGCGCTATGTGATGCAATGATTATGCTCCACCCTGTCAGACATAATTAACAATGACTCACAACGCATCCCGAAAACAGGTCTCCTCGTATGTTACGTGCACTACACAGACAAACAGCAGTGGTGCACGCAAGGTAACGTTTAACATCAATTCACCCCTTCTCGTATTGGACTAAACGGTGAAGAAATTAGATATTGGCCGCCAACACCACCGCTAAGTGTCGTCCATCGAAGCAACAGTAGACAAAGCTTTGCTTACATCGATTCCCACAATGCGTGTGACCCGCCGTTTTTTTTTTATTGGTGTCTGCTGTGTAATGGAAAGGAGTTTGCACTATTGGTATTCCGGTACCTCATTTCTAGCTAAAAATTTGAATGTATGTCTGAGAACAATGTGAAACATAGTAACTGCTTTAATTTACCACATCTACCGTAACGAAAATTACTTATATTCCCCAATTCTTTGTTTTACATATTCAGCTCACCTATACAATTCACTCATAAGATTTGTTCGGCATCAGCTGCAGATTACGTTCGCCATTAAGGCTGCCACATCTCCGACTACGATTTAGCCACGGTCTCTACCAAAGTACCCGGCGCGGTATTCCAGTGGCTACGACGATGCGTAAGCTGTGTTCGAGGTCAAAGTTTCGATTCCGACTGTGGCGGCCGCATATGGAGGGAGTTAAAATGCAAAAGCACCTGTGACCTTAGATTTAGGTGAGCGTTGATGAAATTCAGGTGGTAGAGGTTAATTAGGGAGAGTTGGCTCAAAATCAGGCCGTGGTTTTGGCACTTGAAAACCAAAACATTTAGTTGCCCTCCTTTCAATGTCCTGCAGGGCATAGAGCTGTGTAATCTGTATAATATGGCTGTGCCGTCTGTGTAACCTGTGCAATATGGACGCGGGCGTAATGGGACGCTACAGCCCATATATCATCGGCGATAGTGGTAAGAGTAGAAAAAATCGGAACCAAAATAAGATTATGGTGGGGAAAGCATTCTAAATTTCGGTGACATTCACCTGGCGATATTCAGTGAGTGCACTTCGCCTGCGCTAAAACGTACAGAATTGAGTACTTTCCACTTCAAAGTTTCGTTTGAGAAAACTGTGTCGTCCCTTCAAGCACTGATGTACGTAAGCTGCCGAGGGGAGGGGCATATAGTTAAATTGGTTCTGCATTCTTAGCATATCGTAAGAGGATCGCACTTGGTCTTCAATTATTGCAGCTGATGGGGCACTTCTCGGGCCCCATACTGCCAGCATATTGAATGCTTCTCAACTGTGCCACCATCACTTTCTTTATTCATTCAGCATCGGAAAAGAATCTGAATCACGATTGGTCACTCTCATCTGCAGACACAACACAACAAAACGTAACTAAAAGGAAAACTTTGCTTTTTTTCTGAGGGTATACAAGGTTACGGAGCGAATGGCTTCCGGGTGCTCTAAACGGCCACATATATAAACGATCGAATGAACAACAATGACGGCTGCGGAGTTCGTTGACGCTTGCAAAAGTTAAGAGCGTGGAGGAGCGCTTGGAGGAACTGGATAAAGAAAAGGACACGGAACGGATCACACAAAGGCTGTGAAGAGGCGACGCCATTCAATAGCTTCCACAGACACGACACGGCCTATATCGATCGCGAAATCTGCCATTCGCAGTCGCGCTAGTGAAGACGCTGACTTGACATCTTCCACGGTACCCACCACTCACAACTCCGGGTTGTCGCGTCTTGCCTTTACGCAACGATAGAAATCCTGAAACGTGCCAGTTGCCAAACCGTTTCCTTCCTGCTGCCTTTTCTTCCGCCACTTACTTTCGTTTTGTCGGCTGTTCCTTTCACTCGTCACTGTAGGTTGGGTTACTTACGTCCTACCGCTTTATTGTTTTTTTTTCTTCCTTGTTCTTCGTTTCCGCCTCGCGGTTCTTTGTACAGAGATTGGTTTATTTACTGCTTGTACCCGAAGACACCTTTCTTATCTGAGAAAAGTGGTCGGAATAAGTTGAGAGGCTCGGCAAGTAGTCTATGAAGAACATAAAAGAAACCTAGACAACTTGCTTGGCTGTCGGGCGAGCCAGTTCTTGATGCCCCTAAGCAGCACTTAATCCATTAGCTTTGCGCTGATCCTGACCTGCGAAGCAGATTCCTTTCGCGCTGCTTGCTCCTTCTTATGAGGAAGGTTGCCACCTACTCACTGCTCAGAAGCTGCTTCGCGCTATTATTGGTTGGAATTGTTGGGATCACTTCTTTCGCAGCACGCCATTCCCCAGAGCTATACGGTTCCTTTCAGCCTGTTCCGTACAGGCGCTGTATCCACGTGATTGAGTATTTCGCTTCCTGAGACGCTTTCGCGTTCAATATATATATATATATATATATATATGTATATATATATATATATATATATATATATATATATATATATATATATATATATATATATATATATATATATATATATATATATATTAGCGACTGGACGCACCTTTACACGCCTATGAAACCGTCCTGCAACTTTTCCTCTGCATTCCGATTTGAGAAAACCGCTTCACGTTACCCGAATTACATTGAATTCTAGCGTTTTACGTGCCAAAACCACGATTTGATAATGAGGCACGCTGTAGTGGGGGACCCTGGATTAATTTTGACCACTAGATGATCCTTAGGGTGACCGCATTGCACGGGACATGATCGCTCTTGCATTTAGCGCCCACCGAAAACGCGGCCGCCGTAGCCGGGATTTGATCCCGCGACGCGGTGCTAAGCAGCGTCGCTGCAGCTGACGCGACCCGAGAAAGAAGGTTATTGTGAATGAGTGACCACATACCCGTACACCTCAACGAGAGCGTGTCCCGACGGAGTTTACTACTTTCAAATTACGACAGCGCATGCGCAGCGAAGGCTCACACTGAGAGCGCCACCTGAATTATTGAAAACCGAACGACCGCTTTAGATGGGCCATATATAGAGTGGTTGCACCGCAAGTGCGGCACGATGCATTTTTCTTCGTTGATTGACTGCAAAGCTTATCGAACCGAATCGATCAAATTATTTGATGGGATAATAAAATTGAGCCGAGTAGTTTCTACGGAAGCACGCCACCGGTTCGACATTTTAAGAAGTATATCGCGGTAGCTTGATCGCTATGGCGTTCGACTGGTGAACAAGAGACTGCGAGTTCACGTTGCCGTCGCGGCAGTCGCATTAAGACGAGATCCGAATGCAAGAACTGGTGTGCACTTGTATTTACGCACATGTCAAGCAACCCCAGGTGGTCAAAATGAATCTGGAGACCTCCATCACGGCGCCGTTTATATTCCAGGAATTGCATAACTAAAGTTAAACACGAGAAATCAAACAATAAATTAGCTTTATTCAAGGGGTCTCTGCTTCTGAAGAAATATAGTGCTTAATTTTTTTTTTTTGCATGTGTTATTCAACACCCGTTCAAAGTACGAAAGCTAGTTTTCAGCACCTCTGGCCGATGTGTCATACTTTCGTGGGTTGTGCCAGCTGCAGCGATGCCGCTTGCGCTTGCGTTGCCGGAAATTGCACCTGTCTTTTTCATTAGCTTCTACACGCGCCAATCGGCATCCGTCTCCTATGTGCTGGCCCTTGTGATCGTCCTCTCTCATAATAATATAGAGTAATTGTGCCCCCCGCCTTTCTTCTTCGAGCGAATGTAGCTAAGACCAAATTGGTGCAAGAATGAGGTTCCAGTCCACGCTAGCGTGCTTATAATGCTGCACTGCACAAATAAATGTATCCCGTGTAAACGGTCAGCAACACATCAGAAGACAGTGCACATACATTCGGGTCTTTGTGCAGTTTTGCAGTTTTATTCTCTGGCCCTTTACCGCTACCCGTGCCTGGCACCTCCGAACAACCTTGGGATACGAAAATAAATTAAGAACAAACAAACGTAAAAAAGAACACAGTAAACATGAAACACGATATCAATTTCCCTTGCTAACGTTGGGCTAAGAGAACTTCCTGCAGACATGCGGGAAGCGCATTCAGCGGAGAAGTCACCATTTATTCTCTTTCTACTTCGTTCTATTCCAGTTCTCACTTTCTTCCGCCTGCGTCCGTTGTGCGTTTCTACTGAGTTTTTCCGTAGCCTGCGGTCACGCAAGCTAGCGTGATATTGTGTGCACTACCGCCAAGCGGGCGAAGAGTTCCCGGTGCAACATTTGTGGTTACAACAAGCTTATGGGGTGTATTACCTGCCTCTGGCCCTACTTAGACGACCAGACACATTTTAAGTACTACGCTCGGCAACTTGGTCGGCGAACCGCTCACATTAAGGAAGGTACTGGGACCCAGCTCTCTGACGTCCTACACATGGCTCCGCAATTTTTTATTTTATGGAAAAAAGTGCGCCAAATTGTTTTCTTTTTAAAAAAGGAATTTGATTTTAACCGAATAGAGTCAGTGAAAAAGATCCAACAAGGAAGTTGGTTACCCAAAGCGATCGTACTCGCGCTCTCATAAAAAGAGCCTGGCACGATCAAGGTCATTCGGCGTTAAGCAATCTTTGCGCTCTTCTCATTTCTGCCTGCTTTAAATGTAGCTGCGACATAAAGCTTCCTCTTATGTGTGCTCAAATATCGAATTATTCCCTTAATTCCTGCAAGTTACATCGTCGTATGACGTCGTAGACTTGCTGTAGACTACTCCTAAAGAAAATTCCTTAATCTCTATATCGGGCGCAGCTACGGTGTTGTAGAGAAAGATGTGCAGTCATAAAAATATCTCACCTAAAAAATTGTATTCAGCAAAAAATAAAAAAACAATAAGTGATCATAAAAGCGAAAACAAGTACGCCGCATTTTCGTAAAATATAACGGAAAGCGTTAAAGTGTAGTCACATAAAACACTAGGGTTGAGGATTGGGCAAGTTGGTATTGCATTCTAAAACTGGTACAGCGCAACATAAAAAGGAAGAAACAAGCCGAGCCGGCCAGAAAAAAGAACAGAGCGCTGTTGATTTATCTGGCCAGCTCGGCTTGTTCCTTCCTTTGCATGTTGCGCTCTAGCAGTTCTAGCACACAATACACTTAGTCTTTGCATTGTTGGTTGCCAATTGACCTTTACGTCTTTGGTTAAAGACTTACGTAAGTAGGTGGGAACTCAATGCCCGATAATTGAGAAGGATATCCGAACTGTTGCCTTTAATAGGTGATGTCGTAGCTGAAAATCTAGAGAGTGCCAGCCACGAATTGCACAAACGCCTTCCCGTTTCCTAGTGCACGTATACCACACAAAAGCTTGTGGGCAAGCTCAGTAGGAAAGTGGACAGTTCATCTAGGGCTCTCGGCTCGAGGACAGGATCTTTTCATCATGTTCATTCGCAGTAGTTCCCAGGAAATGTTGGAAAGAACATCGTGGAAAGAACATGGCTGCTGTCGTCGTCGCCATTCGACCGAAACAGAGGTGAACAGCTAGCTTTCCCATTCACGCTGCTTCGTAGCGCTGCTCTTCCACCTGCACAGGCGCGCCGTCACATCGTATATTCAGTATTTCGCGAGCTTCCTGTTTTCACGAAAAAATAGGAACAAACGATGTGCACCTTGGTATAAGCATGCTACGTTGACGTTTTTCACTGTTCTCAAGAACTCTCTATTTGAAATTGGGACGATGAAAGTGATAAAGGCACTAGGGGGGGTGGGGGGGTGGCTGAACTCGTACCATTGACTAAAATGATGCAACGGACGAAAAATATTTGTGTGTTTACAAACAGAACTATCGAAAATATTAATTTAGCTATATTAGGGCCGAAAGAACGCTGTACTTCTTTTGAAGCTGCGTGATATATATATATATATATATATATATATATATATATATATATATATATATATATATATATATATATATTCTTCCCAACAAGGTCAGCTTTATAATCTCCAATCGCAGCTTATTGCAAAGATTTCGTCATTTTTTATAGAGTCTCAAACTAACTCGCACGACGCCTTCCGTATATTTCTGGGCCTCCACGTAGCTAACCAGATGAAGCAAGCCCAATGTTGTCAACTTGAAGCGCGTCAGGAGAAGTCGCCCTCTGCGGATTTAAAAAAATCTCGTCAGCGCCAACCTGTCGCGGGCTGTAGCCGCGAAGCTTAAAGTTGGCGAGCTGGACCGGCGAAGAAGGGATTCCGCGTAGATTAAAGTAGCCCCTCCATACGCTGATAACAAGCAGCGGCCAAAGCTCGGGATGAGACTGGAAAGACGAGGAGAAGACGATCCGCACGCGGGAACCGTGGTGCGCTCAGGAAGATGCTGCGCAATCCGGGCATCGTCGTGCGCGCAGTAACACCGTTCCTTCCGCTTCTTCCCCGGGACAAAGTAAGCGCCGCCGGTGAAGATTAGCGCCACGCGGCACCGACCGCTCCTGCTCTCGAGTTCGCTTAATTAAAACTGGGCCCCGGCCGGGCAAGCCTCGGGCTTCCGAGGCTGCTGAGAGCCTTAGGCATGCGGTGCCCTGCGCCGCGAGCTTTTATCCTCCGCTCCCCCGTTTCGCACGAGCGGTTTCCGTGGAGGTGCGCGAAATGACACGGCTCTGCTCCGATGGCCGCAGCTTCATTAGTACGCGACCTCGTATTACCGTATGCTTTATACTGGCAGTTTCGTTGTTCGTCCGTACGTATGCGAATGTTTCTTGCATCGTTGCGAGCACGCTCTTTCTTCTTCTTTTTTTTGGACGTGGAACGCAACTCCATCCCCCTCACGTGGGTAGACGTTTCCGCACGTGCTCCTCGGAGTGGCTTTCCACGTGATGTGCTTTGTTTTGCGGATTGTATTGTGCGCCGCCTTTGAGTGTCTCCCGACCGAGAGATTTGACTAGACGAAACTGGATACTCCAAGGTTCTTACGCTACAAGGCATCGGCTTCTTGCGCGTTCATGTTTCCTTAGTATTTCTTTATGAGTATACGTTAAAACCCTACTGCCGACTTTAAGTATACATTGGTATATTCTCCTTCATCAATAGGAGGATTCCCTCGTAGGCCTAACTTGAGAGCACAGTTTTAGTTCATCGATAAACTTTAATCTAAACATGACGTTGGCACCACGCTCACGTTGCGCCACGGTTTGTGCACGAATAAGGTAGTTTAAATACATTACATAAGAACGTGCGCACAAAATCAAGCTAGGAAATAGTGGTTGGAGCGGGGTGCGAGTGCGAAAAGCAATGTACACCAGCTCTGAAGGAAATTTAGGGGCGATTTAGTGGCAAATGTGAGAGAAATGCATTAGTATTACATCACGTCTTTTATAGGGTCCGCGTCTATGTTTAATAGGAGTTAAATCCTGTGCACCAAATTGCAAAGTATTGTTCAGGAGTACTACTCGACGCACGTTGGGCTTCTTTTAAGAGCGAAGTGCAACTGACGGTTGTACTACGCCACCGGCTTCCCGGACTTCACACACATACACTTCTTTTTTCCACTTTGATACTCGTGATGTTAATGCAGCAAATGCGAAATTTCTAAGAGGCGCTCAGCAGGCTTGGTTATGTAATTGAGCGAGGTGTTTCCTGACTCGCGCCATGGGGATTCTAGGATGAAACAATATTTTTTTTTGTATTCGTGCTCAGAAAGATGTTATTGTGAAGCGTCGTCCTCATAGCTTTCATAATATTTTTTTTTTATTTTTTTCTTCCCGAGCTTTCCGCGGGCAGCAGGAAAGACGTCGCGTCTCCATCAGCTCCGGTTTGATCTTCCAGAAGTATAAAAACTTTAGATTCCCGTAAAACCCGTCAAACATATCGCGAGACGCAACAAGCAGAATAAACGCTGTATGAAACTGAAACGCGCCTATATTCGGAGATGCCGAGAACAACAAGTTGCGTAACGGATATCCGCATGGTTCCTTTTGAGTGCAGGCTACGCGGGAAATGTCATTGTAGAGCACACAATAAAAAGAGCTGGGACACGTTTACCGATAGATACCAAGTACCACAAATACCAAGTAAACAGACAATAAAACGTCATCGCGGGCAATATTTTGCAAATACTTTATTTACTATGACTGAGCACCAATTTTTGTAGCAGCCATTTTCTTTAGTGCAATGAAAAGCTTACTGGTCAGAGTGTCTAATCATGAAGTGGTAACACGGAAAACGCCGTGAAACACTCTGTATCCGAACATTTAGATCTGCAGTGAGGGTGTAGTCGTTCACTGAAAGCATGTTGAAAACAGTGGTAGGTGAGCGCGATAGCGATTATTCGTCGGCATTAGTGGGAGGCAGACGACAAGCGCGGTCGTTCCTGCGAGAAAGTATTATTTCGCTTATCAAGGCGATGTTGCTGCGATTCATGTTTTACGAAGCGTCAAATCATGTCTACAGTAATAGCTGCGTATCTTCGTGGTTTCCTGTCCAACAGATTTGGTCATTTAGCCAGTCAAGGAGGTTTTTTTATCCAAGCCGAGTTACCGAAAGTGAAAGGACACGTGATAGGCAGTTCAGCGTGTTGCCGTAGGTGCGCGTGGGCTAATTAGTGCTGGGACCAATTTATGGTACAACTAGTTTGTATCACTTATTTTGTATCTCACACCAAGGCCACACAACTGTGAATACTTACTCGCCAACTCGTATGCGTAAGACATGTGAGCATTGTGACACATGGGCCGCTCGTTAGCGTGTACTTTTAATCCGTAATGGACAGAATAAAGCGCAAGCATCTAATGACATAGAAACTACAATTTTAACCAATAAGCATGCTGTACGTAATAACAGCCGACTTAAGTACAGCAATATCACAGTCCACATCCGGAGTACCGAGATTTGACCGCTAGGCTGTGCCACTAACTGGTTTTTCAGACTTTCTTTGTCAATATAAAATTGCAATTTCTGCTTAAATCGCGAACAATGTACTTGATTCCTATCACTGTAAATAATGGTCATTTCATTTCCATTAACGTCTCACAACACATATTGGCCAGTTGTCAGTCCCTTTAAGAGGGAACAAGAGAAGAAATTGCGCAAAGATGCGACATGTCCACAGCTAAACAAAAATTCACATGTGAGGATCATCATAATAAACGTGCATAGGCCGAACCAGCTGTGGATTGAGCCAAGTTCCGAGTGCTTATTAGGAAAACTTTAATTTGAACGGTATGGAACGGGGAGGAACTTATCGGAAAAGAGCTTGTCTCAAGATGTCTTGATTTCTCTCATCTTTCAAGGTCTATCCAATGTTTAATTCGGCGCGTACCGGCTCTCGCTGCGCAGATTTTGCGTAATGTGCCCTGTTTGAAGTCCTGTCCGTGCAATCGTCGACGTTTTCTTGGCTTGCATTCGTCTCTCGAGTGACAAATGTGTCCATTAACAAATACCAGCCAGACCCAGCGCAAGTCTTAAAAAGAGCTATAGACCATGAAAAGGATAACACGCGGGAAAACTGCGATCGTTTTTCAAGAGGGCCCCTAAAGTCTTCAAAACAGCCTCTGCGTCGTCGATATATGAGGAAGCCTGTCCCTAGCGTCCCGTCATATAGTATAGCCGCTGGAGACGCGCGAGCGGGGCTTCGAGTGTTGCAGCTTTATCCCACACCAAGGAGACAAGCAGCGAATCGACGGGAACGCCCGGGCAAAATCGCCGGCAAATCCGGCCTCGCTACTCTTCCGCCTTCATTCCCAAGTGCACGCTCGTTTACTTTTCCTGCCATGCAGTATTTTCTTCTTTTCACACGCTTCTCGCCGTGTCCTTCCATGCCCCGCCTCGACTCTCTTCCCAAACCTAACCCCTCCCCCCCACCACGATCCCTTGCCTTACTCCCTAGTTACACGCGGCTCTTTGAGTGCTTCGACGTCGTCGTCGCCATCTGGCTGTGTGCTTTCATTCCCGCTCTCGCTTTGGAGGCAGCATCGGCATCGCGACCGTCGACAGCCACCCCCTAATCCTCTCGGGACAACATGCGACCTCCAGAGACCTTTAAAAGAGACACATACGCACAAAACACGGGAACACACACGCCAAAGCACTCACTGAGAAGCACACGCTGGCGCGCGCGCGCGCACATACACACGACCTACTATCTCTGCCGCGGGAGCCCGGTCCGTCCGAGACCCGAAACAAGCAAGATGCTTTGGTGGCCGGAGCTCCCCGGTACCCGCCTACTCCACTCTAGAGCCACAGAGGCACACGGACCCCGCGCCCTTCCCGCCTTCCTCGCCCACGCAGAGATACGAGTACACACGGATTCTCGGCGCACGCATAAGGATATGTAAATATCCCGGACCGACTCTTTCGCAAACAATGGATGCGGTCTGCAGTAGAAAGAGAAGTATTGTGCAGCCGAACTTCGGGTTAGGTTGGTGGTCTCGGAGAGACGAAAAAAGGAGGCAGAAAAACACGGTATAGAGTTCAGGTCGACTCCCTACCCACAGTTGTATTATGCTGATTCGGTCATAAACTTCGCCTAAACTGCGTCGCGCGTGCAGACGAATGCCGCATACGGCAGCGAGGGAAGCCTGCAACGAGGGCTGCAGCTCAAACGGGGAAAGCAGTGCTCCTTGCTTGAGTGTCTGTGCGTGTTTGTGTGGTCGCGTGTGCTGCTAAAAGAGCGGCCATTTCAGCCGTTCGTCATTGCTAAAATAAAAAAAAAGTAAATATGAACCGGTCCGTGATTCTGATATCGCGTGTCATTGTCACAGCCGTTTCCAATGACGTCGTCACATAGGTAAGTACAGAGTATTGAATGGCGTGAGCAGCTTACTATGTATTTAAATAAAAAAAAGAAGTGCTCGATCTACCTTGGAAAAAACAGACGTTAACGTTTCCGTGACGAAACAAATGACACCAGCGCACTTGAGCACCACTATATGTTGTCTTGCGTTGCATTAGAGAGATTTTAGGTCCACAGAACTTTGAGCTACACTAATGCTTTTTATTTTGGAAAAAATAAAAATTTAATAAGCCTGTTGTTAGTAACATTGTTCCACAGGTTGAATGGCACAAGATCCGCGCAACCGGTCAAGGCGGTGCTGGCTAGTTCGCGATGCTCTCGAATATTACTAAATTACCCCTGCATTTTCTGCAGTACAGGTTATCTCTTTCCAACATCGTAACCGCCCCTCCCCCCTTCGCCCCATAGCCCCCCTGAATAATGCGCACATTATGCCTTTGTCCTACATAGAATAAAAAATTATCTAGTTACTCGCTGGTTCGGATGCAATTGAGATGTTCTCTATTTAAGTGCGAGGGCTATCTTTTACTAGACACCTAGACATATATCCGTAAGCTCGCATCTGTTCACTCTTTATAAGAAATCTTTCACGAACAAAACTATTCTTTGAGTTGCGCTCAAGGGTGTGTGTGCCCATGTTTCAGTTGACTGACCCGAACGCATTGTGCTTCGACACGAGCACAGTACAAGACCGCCAAACAATACTAGTAAGACTTCATAAGGCAACAATGATTCTGCGCTTACCCAGTGGAAACACAAGGATGACCAATGCAGCAGTAAGGAAGAGCAGACGTGGAGGACGCTGTGGCCGCAGCAGACGGCAGCAGTCGCAGCGAACACTCGTCGCAACACTGGCACTGAGGACAGCACAGTTTGAGTCTGACTCCATGGCGATCGCTTTTGCTCGTTTTTCGAGTTAGAAACTGCGAATCCCGTGTCCGACGAGTCAGAAGCACCGTGGAAGCAGCTTGGTTCACTCTGGGCCCGAATGGTAGACGAGTCCTGTAAATCAATAGTGAAGATTATCGTTAATTCGTGCTTAAAGAAAAGAAAGAAAAACTAAAGAAAGAAAAATAGCACGAGATTGGGAACCGCAAGATTCACAAAGTAAAATTTTAATTAAAAACAATCGTACGTAACAAGTAAGGTTGTAGCAGCTCACTGTGAAGTACTTGCTCTGCGTCTACAATACCCTCCAGTAGCAGCCCACCCAACCCGCAAGATTTCGTTGGCTTACTGGAAGCTAATGTAGTATTACAATTTATCATGTCAGCATTACAATTTCGATACGGTTTTGAAAGGCAGAGCACAGTGCCCACCATTCCGTTAGTAATCCACACACTTAGCGTCTACGACACTTGATGGAGTCATCCTCGTAAAATTGAGGCCTGTACGAATTGAGCGTTTTTGCATGTTTTATAACACCAAGCTCGAACACGTACAATCACTGATCACTGCTCAGCGTACTGAGTGTTAAGAATCTGGTAAAGTAGGCTGAGGATTAAAAGGTATAAGTTTAACTAAGTTCTGGATCGTGTAATAATCCCAGTTTCACATAATATAGATAAAAAAGTCTTTGTAGAAAAATTCACGTTTGAAGAACGAGTGAGTAAATCTTAATAAAGCTCGAAAGAATTGACAGTTTTGGCACCGTAACCGGAAAAAGCACCGCCATTGCAGCTCGTTCAAGATGATGACCAAGAACTTAAAACTTCAAGAAACAGCGTGGCCCCGGGGCATGATCTCCGAGATTTTGTGGCACCCATCGTGTGCCAGAATTATACTTCTTCGCAGTCTCGTATCCGCTAAACACTATGCGCACGAGTTGTCCTTTTAGGTGGCATTTAAAGGCTGCCAATAAAAAAAAAACATTAGACAACCACTCAGCAGCTTTGCCAACATAGCTTCAATACTGTATGTGCTACACATTTAGGACCAATTTAAGTAACGTATAATTGCATTGCAAAGCTAAGTATTAAAACAAGATGAAAGCATGTAATTGTCTAACAATCCAAAACTAACAGGGGAAAAACACATATAAACACGAAGGAGCACTTGATCATGGCATTTAACACCGTCAGTGATCGGGACTTATAAAACATTCAGTATCCACGAAACAGATTTCCTCAAATGACGTGCTTTCATTAACTTAACTGTCACCATCCTTATCGCTAGAATACTTACATAACCGTATGACAGCTAATGATAGTACACAGCGCCTTTCAACGGACATGCACACATACGATAACTAGCAGCACAAGCATTGATGTTTAATCGTCTGCTGATGTGTATAAAAGTGCGGGGCTTTTTAGTTCAACAACAATAGTCAGCCAACTGGCTCGCCAATACCTCCTTACGGAATTACATGCACTACTTCCATGACAACAAACAGCACACAATCGCTCATATTGATAGCCTACGTATGGCAACAGCGTGAGTTCACGCGGGGAAATTGTCACCAAAAAATTCGCTTCAGAATCAAAGCATACCGACCCCAGTAGCGGCCTTATTCAGCTTCAAAGGGTCGCGTGAGTTCGATCGAGAATTGAACAACTTAAGCATTTAAACCTGATTTAGATCCATCATTCCAGCAATTGTAACAATTTATGTTGGAAAAACGTTGAATAAAACCCGGACAAGAAAGAAATAGGCCAATAGATGCAAAATTTAACACGCATATGCCTGCATCTGAAGAGAGTGCATTTGCCTAGCCTTCTAACGATTGATTAAATAGTTTACTACACTACACAGTTATAGCTTTCTAGTCAAACGAAAATTACGTTGCCTTTGGCCTTTAATTAAAATGTCAGTGCAGGGCGCCCATCGTTCTTAGACTAGTAACGCTTATATAGCGCATTCCGAGTGTATATTGCCCGCGTATTAGACGACCTACATATAGCTGATTGTATTGTATCGTCGTTACCTGACCTCCACGTCCCTATTTCTTTGTCACTGTTTCTGAACCTTATTCTGACGAAGAGTAATAGACTGGAGGCGCCTATCCGGTCGACCTATTCTTATTCGTCTTCATTAAGGGTTCCTCCTCAGCTTATTCTGAAGAAAAATGCATGCACCTGAGAGCACGCGGGCCTCTCTTTTCAACACCCGGGCAGAACCTCATTCTCGAAAGTTCGGTAGCCGCAGCGCTCCTTATACGTCTCCGCACGACTTCCTAAGCTTAATCATCCTAACACATTTGTTTAAACTAAGGCTGCCTCCCCGAACGCGGGAAACTACATTCAATGGACGGAGTGGTTCCCGAAAACTGTCGAACATTTCCTAAGCCCGCCTCTCTTCTTTCAACCTCTACTAGTGCAGACACTTCATACGGGCTGCCTCCTCTCCCCCCTTCCCTACACCTCAATATTGCAGAGCACGCGCACCGACCACCTCCGACGCTTCCATCAGCGCATGGCTTATTCATGGGAGATTCAAAAAACCTTCCAGTGCCTGCTTTACTCGGGCCGCGTCGGGAAATCGCTGCTTCATATTCATAGTCTGCTTCGCTCCGATGCCGGAGACAAGGCTCCGTTCGTTCTCCCCCCTCCCGCCCCCCCCTCCCTTTGTGCATCGCTTCAATCGATCCTGCAGGAGTTGCGGCACGACTTTTGGGCCCGCTGCGTAATCGATTGCGGTATACGCGTTAAGTCGTGCACGCGAGCGCCGGATTTCGCGCCTCGCCATTTGCGAAACCGGACCTCTGGCAGCTCCGCTATATTGCGGCCTTGTTAAACGTGAGCTTTTACGTGCGGTGTGCCGGTAGCGGAACAAATCAAAACGATTGGGGAAAAAAAGGATGGAGGGGGGGGGGTGCTGCGAACTGCAATCCGAGCCGACGCACACTTCCAAGCTCGCTAATCCGGTATTGTTATCCGTGAGACATGATAAATAACAATGTGAATTTTACTTGTGCCTGTCCAGATGCGTACGTATTTCACAAAACGAAACAAGAGGACTTTTTCGGACGATGTGCTCCGAGAAATTAAGTAATGTCTCCAACAAACATAGCCTAATTATTCCGTGCATGGCTCTTAAGTAGTACATGTTGCACGTTTATTTCAGAACAAAAAGTACCCATGAAATGAAGAATGAAAGCAAAAAAAAATTTAAGCGATATAAGCTGGAATGAATTCTGACAAAGAGGTGTTCTAGATGATATCAGCAGATGCGTTCCTTTAAGCGTGTGCAATTCCATGATTCGGTCCATTAGTCGGCGCGCAAATTTCTGTATAAACTATTAGATTGTGTTGGCGTCATTTAAAACAAAGAGGACTTCGTTCGCCTTATCTAAACAAGTGCAGGATAGCTTAACCATACGGAGATGAAGAAAAGAAAGATAAGTGAAACCCATAAACATTCTTCTTACTTTATGCATTGGTCACTATGAATCAACCACTGCAGCAAGAACATTTCCTCGGCGGTGCTGCTTTCAGCGAGATTTTGGCGTAAAGTGACAGAACTTATAGATACCCGTGAATGAATTGACAATTCATTTTGCATACTTGAAAATTGTCTGGAATTATTTCTATTTCCCCTTTCGAGAAAGCTGCTGTGCAGCAACAGCTCAATGTGTGCGCTGGTGTGTAAGTATCATTGTGACCCGTGAGAAACTATATTAGGAGCATGTCAGGACTGTTAATTGCGGAAAGAAAGTCGCAGCTTCACCGGAAAAGCGAAGACTCGATTGCGATGGCAAATTAGTAGTCAGCTATACGAAGTAAGGGTAGTAGTTTCTTCGGCCGTGTAAACTGGGAAACATTCGCTTACTAACTGAATTAACAAAGATGGAGTCGGAGCGCACAAGCAAACAGGAGCACATCACACTCGACGTGCGCGGACGCTCGCTGTCAAAACGCTGAAGCAAGCAAGCAAGCGCGGCAGCAGCGGTGAGAGAAGTGACCTTCGTGCGCTCTATCGCTTCAACGCAAGAGCGGGGAAGATACAACGTGCACATAGGTACGAGCCGTCTGCAGATTCCTTTGAAGATACGGCGCGCTCGGCCTTGCAAAGTACGCACTTATTGGCAGAGTCGAAGCCGCCTCCTCTACACCCCCCCCCCCCTCCCCTACACACACTCCCTTCCCTGCTACCTCCCCGTTTTGTTCCATATATGGCGCGCGAGGTTGAGCCGCGATCGGCAGTTATCTTTCCACCCGGTCGCGAAATGTGGAGTTGCTGCCGAAGCACAACACCCCTCTCCCCCCCCCCCCCCACCACACACACACACACCTATTTCGAACCCTCCGAATGCCTTTCGCGCGGCGAAAACAGCGCGTGTGTTGGCCGCTTTCTTCCTCCGCATACTAGATTGAGCCGCGACCGACGGCTCACGTTCACTAGCTTTCGCTCGCACACACAGCATACGGCGCACGGCGCCCATTATATTGCCCTTGGACTTCTTATTGTACCTCCCCGTGACGCTAACGCCTACGGCAGAAATGAGCTTGGAGTTTCCATATAATTGCTATCGCAACAAAAATAATATTTGTAGGATTTTAGTTGGTATTTCTTTCTTGAGGGCGCAATATGGGGCCTCACGTATTTCCCAAATGCCTAAGCTATCAATCTTATTCGAGAATATGCACTGCACTGCTGTAGATGTGTGTAAAAAAAACTGTAATAAAATGCAATATCACCATCCGATATCTCCAAGAAAAGTTACACGCCAGGCGGTTTTGTGTGAGTTGTGTCGTTTTATGATTGCATTGCTTTCAACATCCTCACCTTTGCCAGCTTATTTTGGTGCCCACTGCAATAGGAATTCTTCTCCCAGCAATCTACAATTAAATCTGTCTTGCGTTCGCTCATTCCAACTTGCCCCAGCAAATTTACTAATTTTATCATCCCAGCTAATTTTCCAGCGTCATCCACTGCGCTTACCTTCTCTTGGACCCCCATTCTGTTACTCTAATAGTGCACCGGTTATGTACCCTACACGCTCCATGTCCTGGCCAGTTTAATGTTTTAAAGTGAAGCTTTCTTTGCCTCTTCCTTCCACTTTCCCACTGCTGCTGCTGCTGCTGCTGTGGTTGCTGCTGTCCGGCACACAGCGTCGAGAGGTGGTTGAGATCTTGTATACAATCGTACATGCAAGGAGCGTGGCAGAGAAGAAAAGAGACGTGAGGAAGTCATTTCGAGCGGACGGCGTCAAATGTGGAGCTCCTGGGTCGACGCCACATTAGCCTCTTGATAGCTTTAATTATCCGTGACACCCCGCAAGCGCTTATATTTCTACCAACGTGCAAATCCAGAGTGAAGCTAGATAAAATGGAAGAGAGGAGGGGGGAGAGAAGGCAGAGAATGGGTAGAACCTACGCAGGCGCGAAATGAGTGAATAACCGCCTTGCCACTTATCGCTCGCAGTTCTCATACAAATACGCGGGGGTGGGGATAGGGAAAAGGTGACCTGAGAAGGCCAGGGAACGCTGGATAAACGTAAGTTCAAGGCACCATAGGGTGTGTTTCTGTTACTTCTGAAAAATAAAACCATGCAAATATGTTTAGCGGACAACTTATGCAGGGCGTGCAGAAGCAGAGCGGCATTAATTAAAGCGCACCGCAGGCTCTAGGCGACACAACGCAACCGGCTGCATGTCAAATCAACACATCTGTAACCACTGCGATAGCTTTCCGGCTATGGCATTGCTCGACGTCGCGGATTTGACCGAGACAGCCGCATTTCGATGGGTGCGAAATAAAAAACGCTCACGCACTTTGAATTAGGCGCACGTTAAAGAACAGCACGGTGCCAAATTTAATCCAGAATGTGCCACTACGGCCTGCCTCATAACCCGATTCTGGTTCTGACACGTGCAGCCCCATAATCTAATTCAAGTTTAATGCTGCTGCGACGAAGTGATGTGCCGTGTGAGGCAATGACAATGCATAATTTGCATTGCACAATGCACAATGCAAAGGCAATGACAATGCATAGATCTGCATAATTTTTCTCTTAATGTCAACTCGAATATCGTCCATCCCCGTTTGCTCTCCGATACACAGGACTCCTTTCCTGTCTCTTAACGTTACGCCTACCATTTCTGGTTCTATCGCTCCTTGCGCGGACCTCAACTTGTCCTCGAGTTTCTCTGTTTCCCTCCAAGCTTCTGCCCCTTATCTTAGCACCGTAAAAATGAAATGATTCTAAAACTTCCTTTTCAACGACACTGGTAAGCCCCAATGAAGTTTTGATAAACTTGCTCCTCATAATCAGGGTCCCCTGTGAATATTTCACCTGCATCAACGTACTCCTGCACTGACCTTATAGGCTAACCGTCGATTGTGAATTGAATGGACTTTAATAAGAAAATGATCGTAAATTGCACCTTGAGCGCTTGCTCAACGTTAATTTACTCGCAGGAGGAAGGACTTCCTCACTTACATAAAACTGGTTTACACCTGGGACGAACTATGAACGTCGGGAGATCGCAGTGCCAGTAAGGGATCACTGCTTCGAGTCAGCTCTCAGGTTACGCCACTAGTGTCGTAGAACAGTGCATACATTCATTGGAATCATGGATTTTGCAACAAGATCTGCCCTAATTTTTGCTTCCGAGTGAATGAGGTGAATCTGGGCCACAATAGCATCCATTGGAATTACGTATACAATACACAGAACAGCGTACGTTTCAATAAAGAACGAGTTCAAAGGAAACATCTGTACTCATCAGTAATGGCTCATACAACCGTAAGCAAGCAAAAGAGGCGATGTGTTTTGCACATTCTTCTGGCTTCGATAAGGTCTTTGGAAATGTAATATGAACTTCGTTCATGCGGAAGTGCTGGAAATTTGTTTCTTTAGGTTCGGAGTGATGGCGAATCATTCATTCCATAGCTGAATGCTTTAGGTTTATCGATTCTCTACGTATATTATCGTAATGTTTTCTGCCAAATAATTTTTCCTCATGATGATCCGAGATGCACTTTGCAATGGCCAACTGACCTGTTCCTAGTCGAAGAGCTAGTTTTCACACGTCAGCTTTAGAAGATATTGTGGGATAGCGAATTGCGTATATGTTCACAGTTCGTGCATTTCAGAAGACGAAGAATGCAGACATTGTTCTCACACCAAAGCTATGTGCAGCTGGCAAATTTAACATCTACACATTTCGCTTCCTCTTATTTCGAAAATACCCGGTGCCCCATTAGTAGGTCCAATGTACCGCATTTCAAAGCACATTTGCAAAGCACGGGCACTAAGCCAGAACATTGGCGCAATCAAGCTAGACGGTGAAACTATAGCAGAATATGAACTATGTCTTATTGCATTGTATATGCTTCTAGAAATAAAGTAGAGTTGTCTGCAGCAAGCGGTATTGCAAAGATCTGTAAATAATCAAATATGGAGGTATTTTAAGGGTACTGTTCAGAACTTTAAACTATAACAAATTACAGACACACTTACCAAATTGATAAATTTTCAAATTCATTCAATTGGTAGGGTAACATACAACTTATATTAAAAACAAAAGGGTTTTAGCGAAGAAATGCGGTACTACTCAAAGGTCCAACAAAGTGAACTTCTCAGTGAATAGCGTAGAGGGATGCAGCTGTTTTGGCTAATAAAATGTCTTCCCTTCGCCCGTGCTTAATGCAATCAATTCGTTAGCCTGATTTTGCGGCCCCGTGAAACAAAACTACATTATCAAAATTGGTAATAGCACCGGCCATTATTACAGGCTTTTACAATCCTGACGTGGCTTTGAGTCGCGCTATTTTTACTGCGTATGAACTATTTTTTGATGAACCGCTGCATTCAAATAATTATTGAATTTTTCGCACGTTGTGCTAAAATTTGATAAGTCAGGTAACTACGGCAATGGTTACTTGAGAACTTGGGGAAGAGTTCTGCACATTATACTAGCAGCTGTTCGGCAATAGTGATCGACACGTGCAATAGTGCAATAGTGCAATAGCAACAGTGTTCGACACGTGACAATATGCAAGCGACGTTATAGCTCATGATGGACGCAAACTTAGCACTCGTGATTTTTTACCTCCATGGGGTCTCCCGTTACCCATATTCCAGTGCAATGTAGAAAACTGCATGTTCCTTCCGGTTAATCTCCTCACCTTCCGTATCTATTGTATGGCGCTTAGTTGTTGCTTGATAAGTACTTAAATATGGCGCACGTCAGAGTGTCAGATGTATCATTTTGAATGGATTTTTGGCTGTACTTGTATTCATTCAGCGGTGTTTTACTTGGATATGCTTCACATACCTGCAATACCGTATGCTTCTTGCCCTCCCTGTAATGACCCTCAAATGCCGGTTTACAGCATTATTAAAAATAAAATAAATAATTGAATAACTAAAGAAAACAACAGTGTAGTGTAAAATATATTGCATTAGACAGTCAACTTACGCTCTTGTCCTCTTCAGCGCGCTGCAAAGCTGCAAAACTTTTGGACTTCGACGTGGACAACAATTTGTCCGGAATACTTCTAGTTATCAGCGTTTCCGGTGGTGTTATGAAAGAACATAACTTTCCTGGGAAACATAATGTGCTTGCATGCTGAGCCATTGATATTTTAGGCTTGGAATAGATGCAGAAATCTATTGGTGTGGGTGAGTGTCGCTGTCCACATAATAATTTATTGTAGCAACGAAAGCTATCTTCTCGTGAAGAACACAAATAAACTTTCACGCTGGCAATACGCTGAGTCTGTTTGTAGTGGAAACCGTCAAGACAGCTGTGCCGGTACGCGCATTGACAATCATTATTACTTTGTGGAATTCACTGAGGTAGGGGCGGATGAAATGCAGTTACCAAATATTAGTGAGCCGTGGTGTGACAAGTAATGTATGTTTTTTTTAATATTGAGAAATATAGGTATGACGTTTGCGGTGGGAAGCAAAGGGGACCACGAGTACGTTCAACCACGATGCTAAAGTAATAATAATATTTGGGGTTTTACGTGCCAAAACCACTTTCTGATTATGAGGCACGCCGTAGTGGAGGACTCCGGAAATTTTGACCACCTGAGGTTCTTTAACGTGCACCTAAATCTAAGCACACGGGTGTTTTCGCATTTCGCCCCCATCGAAATGCGGCCGCCGTGGCCGGGATTCGATCCCGCGACCTCGTGCTCGATGCTAAAGTAAGTCGTAACTCGCCGACTAAGACTGCACAATCTACAGTAGTGAGAAAAATAATGGACGTGCTATGTGTGAGAACAAAGAGCCCGGCGTACATATATGAGGCGGTGCGAGCCCTGACATGTGACCAGAACAGAAGCTCTTATGATGCAGTCAGTAACAACTGAAAATGTTGAAATCCTGGAATTAAATCATATGAAACAGATAATGAGCGGCTATGGAGTATATTTATGCTTGAACTTCATATATTGCTGCGTGTATCTGTAATACAGTATTTCATATCTGCATGCGCTTCCCGAGAAAAAAAATAACTGGGTAATTTAATAGGTTACTTCAGGAAATTGTTATCGGTTTAGGTAGCAATCATATTCTTCAATGCGATTTCGAGTGGCCGGAATGACATTCCTATACTGCGCACTAGAGAAAAGCACAAACACCCTAGTTAATAGAGAATTGAGTCACTGAACCATTCTTACTTCCATGTCAGCTTACTTGTGTCAGCAACAACGTGCATTGTAGTTTACAATGTTTCTCTACTGGGTTGAGCTTAACTGAGGTTCCAGTATCACAGTAAGCGTTCCGTATTCAACAGAATTGTACGCAAAAGGCGAGAAGGCCACCTGTAGTGCAGTGAAAATACTTGCCAGAGCCTGATATGAGTTCGTCCAACGAGGCTTCAGCTTCACCAAATCGGCAACAGTTTCACTCAAGTAGTAAAAGGAAGTTGGCGGGTGAACTGGCAGACGCACTAGCACAGCGGAACGATGGCAGGTAAGTGGGCTGCACGAAGACAAGAAATGCTGGTCGTAAAAGCACCTTTCCTGTCTTGTAGATATACAGAGGCCATCGAAGGCACTCACGTTTAGGTCGATGCAGGTATAGCTGCACGCGTTACGACACCCACTTTGCACGTACGCCTTCTTGTTTTGCAGCCGGATATTTACGAGTGCCCTCGTCTCTGCTGTGTGATGCCCTATTCTCTTCGTGACTAGCCACCGGATGGCAGAGCTAAAAACAGCAGCACAAAAGCATTAGAACAGGTTTCCATCTGAAAGTCTGATGACTTCGTGACGAAAAACTTCCAAGCATTGGTATGCAGCTTGGTAGTAGAGTTCAGGACGCAGAAATGCTGCGCTACGTGTGAAACCTTCACAGTAATTGCAAGAAAACCGTCGCACATCAGGCTTTAGACGACAAATCTTGTGGCCGCTGGATATTTACAGAAGAGTGGCTGTTTCACTGGTTGAGTGTAGCAGACGAACAACTACTCCTTGAAGTGCATGGTATGAGCCGTACGTTCACGTGGCAACAATGCGAACGATCATGCTGCTCCAGTCACGTTGAAGAAAGAAGGTTGCATCTTCTTAAAGCTACCAGCTGCTCGGTGACCATTTTCGGTTGAATGACGTAAAGTAGAACGTTAGCCGTTCCGAGGAAACAACTGGTGCACTCGATATGACGCGCGTCACATTCACTTGGCGCAACGTGCTGAGACGCTGTCAGAGCAGCAGGCGGGCCTTCCGACAGTCTAACCCCAACGAAAGTAGAGGTCCGGACGACGATACGGGCATACGCTGGAGCACCTGACAGCGGCGATGGCGTAACGTGGTCGTCGAGCTTAGGCGCTGCGCTCGGCGCTCGCGTCGGTGAGCTCGAAGCGCGTCTGCCGAATGGGCCCGGGCGCCGTGGGGATCGAAGACCCTTCGCTCCCGCCGCTTCAAGCGCCACGGCGACGCTAGCTTTCGATGAGCGCCGTCCAGAGGGCGCCAGAGACCCGGGCAAAGGGGTTCAGTGGTGAACGTCAAGCACGCGTGAGTGCGAGTTGACTCTGAGTAGCTCGCATTCCCTTATCGGCGTGACTCGGCTTATGCCCTGCAGTTTCGCTTCTTTATAATTCTTGCCGAGAACGACCTTGGCCCATTGGTGGTATGTGAAAACTCATGATAGTTCATTAAAGTAAATGTGAGATGACAGTAAGTGAAAGAGGTAGATGCAACGAACTAGCTTAATCGAACGCAATCTTGGACCATACAATCATCATAGTTGCGCTAAAGTTATCGCTGACGCTACCCTTACAAAAATGACTTTAGACTGTCTATAGAAAGTCTATAGACTTTTCATAGACGACCTTTCCTTTCTATAGATTTGGACTTTTGTTGATATAAAGTCTATAGACTGTCTATAGACGAAAGTCGATAAAGTTTCTATTTCTTTCTGTCTATTCGCAGTCTATAGACGGTCTATAGAAAAAAGTCGATAAGGTGTTTGTTTCCTTTTTGTCTGCTTCCCCTCTATAGAATGCCTACAGACGAAAGTCGACACAGTCTCTATCTATTTTTGTCCATACTTTGTCTTTAGACTTTCTATAGACGAAAGTCGATAGGGTTTCTATTTCTTTTTGTCTATTCGCAGTCTATAGACGGTCTATAGAAAAAAGTCGATAAGGTGTTTGTTTCCTTTTTGTCTGCTTCCCCTCTATAGAATGCCTACAGACGAAAGTCGACACAGTCTCTATCTATTTTTGTCCATACTTTGTCTTTAGACTTTCTATAGACGAAAGTCGATAGGGTTTCTATTTCTTTATGTCTATTCGCATTCTATAGACGGTCTATAGAAAAAAGTCGATAAGGTGTTTGTTTCCTTTTTATCTGCTTCCCCTCTATAGAATACCTACAGACGAAAGTG
The DNA here is from genome assembly GCF_050947875.1 of Dermacentor variabilis. Classification (NCBI taxonomy): domain Eukaryota; kingdom Metazoa; phylum Arthropoda; class Arachnida; order Ixodida; family Ixodidae; genus Dermacentor; species Dermacentor variabilis. The sequence goes on along the minus strand of NC_134571.1, from coordinate 111,265,651 downwards.
GATACAGTCTCTATCTATGTTTGTCCATACTTTGTCTATAGACTTTCTATAGACGAAAGTCGATAGGGTTTCTATTTATTTTTGTCTATTCGCAGTCTATAGACGGTCTATAGAAAAAAGTCGATAAGGTGTTTGTTTCCTTTTTATCTGCTTCCCCTCTATAGAATACCTACAGACGAAAGTGGATACAGTCTCTATCTATTTTTGTCCATACTTTGTCTATAGACTTTCTATAGACGAAAGTCGATAGGGTTTCTATTTCTTTTTGTCTACTCTCAGTCTATAGACGGTCTATAGAAAAAAGTCGATAAGGTGTTTGTGTCTTTTTTGCCTACTTCCCCTTTATGGACTACCTATAGACGAAAGTGGATACAGTCTCTATCTATTTTTGTCCATACTTTGTCTATAGATTTTCTATAGACGAAAGTCGATAAGGTTTCTATTTCTTTTTGTCTACTCGCTGTCTATAGACGGTCTATAGAAAAAGTCGATAAGGTGTTTGTTTCTTTCTTTCTTTTTGTCTATTTCCCCTCTATGGACTACTTTTAGACGAACGTCGATACAGTGTCTATTTATTTTTGTCCATATACTTTGTATATAGACTTTCTGTAGACGAAAGTCGATAAGATTTCTATTTGTTTTTGTCTACTCGCAGTCTATAGACGGTCTATAGAAAAAGTTCGATAGGGAGTTTGTTTCTTCTTTGTCTACTTCCCCTCTATATGGGCTACCTGTAGACGAAAGCCGATACAGTTTTTATTTATTTTTGTCCATACTTTGTCTGTTGACTCTCTATATTATGGACAATAGTCGACAAGGTTTCTATTTTTTTCTCTACTCCTGGTGTATTGAATGTCTATAGAAGAAAGTCGATAATACGTAATTCCGAGTTCCCATACCCCCCGCCCTCTGCGAACGCGATGATATGGCACTGGTTCATGCACGACGGCACCGCAACCCTGGCGCGGCGGGCAAACCGTGCAGACTGCTAGTCTGCGTTCGGTGCAGCTGCACCGAACGAGGATCGCGGCGGAGCAGGCACCGTCCGAGTCACCAAGGTCTTCCAGGCACCCGAAGGCCCTAAACCTGGCTGCTTCCCGGACGTACACTTCGCGAAGACCAGGTGGTGAAGGTCAGATGGTGAAGATGTGGCAAAGGGGGTGAATAAGTGGCGAAAGCCCGCAGACCAGGTGGTGAATTCACCACCTCTGAGTTGTCGTGGTCTTGCATGTCTATAGATTAACAATAGACAAACATCGTTAATCTGGGCCTAACCCGTGCACGCTGTAACCAAGCGCAGGTACCGGTGGATAATACATAGCTGCATTTGATATAAGCCACTAAAGTTGTATACTGCTGAGATTGCTATAGAGCCTATTTGTAGACTTTAGTATACACATAGTGTATACCTCCGCATTTGTTGACCACATATGATCTACGTAGACACTCTCGGCAATCCCAAGACAGTCTTCACAGTTGTCGCATCACTTTTGCGGCAGTAGAATAACGGAAGCAAAACGCCGATCCAATTGTTAAAATATATGTTATGAACGCCAGCTTCAGATACAAGTGGATTCGAAACAGGCATCAAGCTAACAGCAAAGACACTCGTAATGTTTGTAGCTGACAACGCGGACTTTGTGAATGTGCCATGAACCGATGTCGCGCATGTGGTGTTCGCGTTGTGTGTCGTCCGATTCTCGGATACTTTTCACATTGTCTTCATATCTCGGCTGCGTCACTAACATCGGGCGACTTTTGTTGCCTAATATCCTGCACTATAAACTCATCAACGTTTCTCATTCACTTAAAATAGGTGCCAAATTCTCTGAGCCCACCCAGTATTTCGCCGGCGGTATGCCTGCGCAGCCACGCATATGAGTACCTCAATGCTGTACTGATTGCTTTGACCTATCATCGGAACAGAAAATTAGCACTAACATACGTGCGGGCATCACATTTAGCGGTACGCTGGAAGATATGCTACAAATACGCTGTATTACTCATCGACGCTGACAATAATGCGTTTAAAACGTCTGAAGGGCACCGTAACGGCTTTTACAAACAGCGCATTCATGTTAGCGTTCCAGTCTGATACGATAGCCCACAGCGTTTGTCTTACAACCTGCCAGCGCATATCCTTCGTCCACGAAAAAAATGCATAACGGAAAAGAAAAGCCACCCGTTCCGGCGCGCATGGCGCATCAGAGAGAGAGAAAGAGACAAAGAAAAAAATGAACGAGGAAAAGGCGCTCACACTCCTCCGAGCGCGCACGCCCTCCGCGCGGAGCTCCTGCGCATGCTCGGAGTTCTTGCGCATGCGCGGCGGTGCGCCGTCTCAACGAGCGCGCCAGGCACGTAAACGGTTGTGCCGGTGTGCGGTGTCTCCCTGAACGCTGGTGTCTGTGTATGCGTGTCTTCTTTGTGGCATCACAAGTCAACTACATTGAATGGTAAGCTTTATCAAAGACGTTTTGCGTCAATACCTCATGATTATGTGAGCGCATTTCGTAGCGCGAACCGGCTGCACGTAGCGCAGGCGACTCGGGTATAGTGTCGGTTTGTCGTTGACATGGTTTGATAACGCGCTCCTGTTCTCGCTTCTACTATACGGAATGTTTTACGGCGAGCGATCGCTCGTGCTTGTTGATTTTATCATTATAGCTTAGATGCGTAAAAAAGGAAGTACACCATGTTTTAACTTGATACTGAGCTACCACTAAGCGGATTGTGTGTGTTGGGCAGCCAGTGTGGTAGATCTCATTTAGTGGCGATTGATCCGGCCGCGATGAATGCTGCACCGTATGTGTAGCGAAATTCTCGTGACACGCTTTACGCATATATCTCGAAATTGTGTTAGCATCAAGAATTTTCAAACAGACAGGCATAGTTGAATAACTGCTAGCGTACTCGGATGAAAGGCCGTGTTTGCGGGGCATGCATCAGCAGTGTGTGCGCTGCCGTTTTCGCATAGTCTAAAAGTAGCAGTATTCTAAGGTTCCTGGCAACCAATCTAAATAATTTTGGGAAGTTACAGCAAGCAAAACATGAGACTTGGAGAAATATCTAGTAGAAATCTCTAGATTCACCCAATCTGTCTATATGCAACCACAAACGCTTTTGGAGCATGAAACCTGCGATAAGCTTAGTCACTTGCAGCTCCGCAACTTAGCCGAAAAAATTAGAGAACAATAAATTAGTCGCTCCGGGAACACCTTTACACGTTTCAAACTGAAGGCATTGCGTTTGACGGTAGTTGGAAGATTTGTTTTTTGTCTCTTTTTTAAACAATTTAGCAGCAGAAGTTATCTTTCGAGCTATATGAAAAGCGTTAAGCGGCTTCCGATGCTTCGGCGTTCTGTAGTTTACGTGCTCTTAATCACAAGGCAGCTGCTGGCGCAGATTCGCATTGTGCTAATCGTGCATGGTATGAAGCCATTGTCGTGCGTAATAAGTGTTCCGGTTTTCATTACTGTTGCATGTAGCGCCGTCGTCTTGGACAGACTGCATACAATATGCGCTGTACAAAAGAAAAAAAGAGCCAGATTATCAATTTGGTGGTCTTTTCCAAGTAGATAACGCACAGATTATTCAAATAATTCAGTGGGCATTGCATTTGTTCTACCCTTATCAACACACCTAAGAGATCGTAACATGTTTTAGTTGATAAGTAACCTGATCAGTACGCCCCCATTCATGTGCATTCTACTGAAAGTGTGGCAAATGTATTCATCTCGAAGTATGAGAAAAGAGACATTGCAGACTGTTCTAAGCGGAAGTAAATTGCAAATCTTAACGTGATTGTTCAAAACTGCAGTCAGTATGCTGAGCATGTTCGTTCGGCACGGGCATATTGTATTAACACCTGAAAAATGTGCACAGTCCAGCCGGGTATCTTTGTTTCAACAAGTATTATTATAGGAATCGTTTGGGATTCTCGCATTTCTTTTATTTTTATGAAAAAAAAAAGCCACCAGGGGGCCGAGTGGAGCGGACACGCTTCGCATGGGCTGCTGCTTTTATCGCGAGTTATTGCAGTTAACCTTAACCAAACTTCACGATTTTGTGTCATTGAACTCGACAAGGCAATCGGCATCGAAAGTCGCCAGAATTACCGCGGTGAGTGGATTTGTTTTCCTTGAGACACCGAGCAACGAGCACCTCGACATATTCGAACACCGTTCTCCGAACGCCGCACGCGCCCCAGGAGCGGGCCCGCGTGGCCTCGCGAGCACCGAGAATGGCAGGGGAAACGAACGGCAGTGCTCACGAAATGGACATAGAGAACAATAGCCAAGACTCCACAGCGGTCCAGAGCAACATTGAATTCGACGAGAACAGCGGCAAGACGCTGAGTCAAGCTGGCCCATGGTTCCAAGCAATCAAGGCAAGAAAAAACAAGAAGGCGCTGAACGAGGACCGCATACAAGAGGGAGGAAAGCAAGAAAACCCCCAGAACCAGCAAGGAGGACTGAACGCGAGGAGCAACCCGAGAGTGGAAGCAAGCATGCAAGCCAACAGCAACCACCAACGGCAGCAAGATCAGGGAAGCCGAACCAACGGCAAGCCACCGCCGCGACGCGTGACGCCGCCGCTGCCGGAGAATGATTACAAGGTGGTATACCGACCAAGAACCGGCATGAAACTGTCCAGCTGGCCGGACGAGAAGATCGCCGAAGGACTTGCAAGGGCAAGTGGTTCTCCTTTCAAAGAATTTTGCGCGAACGTAACCATCCAAACGCAGTGGAAGCAGAACCTGATAATTGCCAGCACCGCAGACGAAGACTACGCACTGAAGCTCGGTTCCATCAGCAGCATCGAACTTGGGGCGGCCACATACGAGATGACGCCGTACATCAAACCGCTCCCAGGAACAGTACGTGGAGTCGTGCACGGTATCACTGCGTGTACGACGGAGAAACGACTTGCGGAACTACTGGCAGCCAACAACTGTGGCATCCTGCATGCGAGGATGCTCGGCAAATCCACCTCAGCAGTTATCACCTTCGAAGGTCCGCACATCCCTTTCTATGTGAAGGTGGCCGGCTCGTACACACGTTGTCGCCCATACCGCAGATCGGTACAGTATTGCAAGGCCTGCGGAGAAATCGGCCACCGGCAGGACGTATGCCCCAACCCAGACAAACATATGTGCAACCGGTGCGGGGTGCAGAACCCACAAGCAGATCATGATTGCCAGTTGCAGTGCAAACTATGTGGACTACCTCACGAGACGGCAAGCAAGGAGTGCGAGAAAAGGCTCAAGCCAAGACCCCCACACCTGTACGTGAGGGAGAGAAGTCAATCAAGAGGCCGACAACCACCTATAACAAGGGAGACAAGTTCAAGCTCCTCGCAATATGGAACAAGTAAGACACAGCAACAACAGCAGAAGATCACCTGGGCGGAAGTGATAGCCAGTTCCAAGTCGACAACCGACTCATTTCCCTCACAGCCGACACAAGAGCGAAATTCGAGATACGAGGAAACCATCTCCTCTCTTAGAAGGCAAAACGCCGACCTGATCAAGCGGAATGAAGTGCTCATGAAACGTCTAGAAGAGCAAGAAGGTCGCCAGGAGGAACGCGACAGAAGAGCTCAGGCCAGGGAACACGCCCTGGAGAGGAAGCTCCAACATCTCATTGACGAATTGCAAAAACAGCAGAAACTGACCGCAACACCAACGCCGCCGAGGGAACATACTCCCCCGATGGAGGACCTCGATTCGGGAATAGAGTACAAGATGAACAAGGCCCGAACCGAAGACAAGGCCGAACTGAGAAATGAGTTCCGAGCCGAACTGGCTCAGGCCGTCGACACCATAAGCAAATCTGTGGCAGCCACCGTCCAAGCAGCCGTACAAACGCTCCGCCAGGAGATCACCCAGATGGGCAACGAACTCAACCAACGCATCTCCATTCTAGAAAGGGAAAAAGAGCAGGCAAGGAAAAAGCCAAAATACCCCATCAGAGAATCCCAGATGAACGAGACTCTGGGAAGCCAAGATGGCGAATAAGATAGCAAAGAAGAAAGAAGCGACCGAAACCCTCAAAATTTGGCAGTGGAATTGCAGAGGAATAAATCGGAAACGGCAAAATTTACTTCACCTATGCACCCTACACCAACCTGACGTCATCGCGTTACAGGAAACAGAAACAAATAATATTACGATGCGCGGCTACAAAACGTACATTGCCCAAGGAAGGACCCGGACCGCCGTCCTCATCAAGAAGCACTACACGACGCAGCAGCACCAAATCAACCACAGAATAGAACACACTCTGATTGAGCTGGTTCCTCCCAAGAAAACCCTGCAGAGCCTCTACATCCTGAATGTATACAGTCCTCCGCGCGACACACTAAAGGACTTGGACAAGTTCCTGAGAGAAGTGAAGAAAGTCACCAACGGTCAAAAACTTCTCGTGGTGGGTGACTTTAACGCTCCACATGTGGCTTGGGGCTACCGATCAACCAACAAGAAGGGTATGGACGTGCACAACGCGGCACAACACCACCAGTTGACGTTGTGGACCGATCCTCTAATACCAACTAGAATCGGCAACAGTGTCTCCAGAGACACCAGCCCAGACCTGACCTTCTCCACTGGCTTAAGGCAAGTCGAGTGGTCGCGACTGGACGAGACTCTGGGCAGCGACCATCATATCATCCAGACTGAAATCATGCACCACAAAACCCCTGTGAGATTAGGTCAGGCCAAAATTACGGACTGGCCTGCTTTCCGGAAAGACGAACACCCCAGAAGCCTAGAGGACATCGAGGAGTGGACCAAGAACGTGATGGACTTGGTTACCAAGTACACAAAGACCATCCAACTCACTGCGGACAATCCCGAAGTCGACCCACACCTACTTCACCTCTGGGAGGCCAGGCGAGGACTTTTGAAGAGATGGAAGAAGCAGAAGAGAAACCGCAAACTCAAGATCCGCATTGCCGCAGTCTCGCGGCAGGCGGAGGAGTATGCTGAAAAACTCGGACGTCAGAACTGGAATCAAATGTGCGACCAGTTACAGGGAACCCTCAGCAACCGAAAGACCTGGGCCATTCTAAAGACCCTTCTCGCGAAGACGGAATCAAAACCTGTCACGGGGCAACACATACAAAGACTTATACACAACTTCCAGGGAACTGAAGAAGAAGCGCTCGAAGCCATCACCGAGAAATACATCGGAGACGAGCAACAACGGAAGACGCAGCCGGTCATTCACCCGGAGTACGAGGGGGAACCCAATCCGGATTTAGACCAACCTTTCACCAAGTCGGAGATCGTGGCAGCCTTAAGAAATCTCACAAGAAACACGACGCCCGGCAGGGATAAAATTAACAACAAGACCCTCCGTAACCTGGACGACGGGGCAACGGAGAGTTTACTAAAGTTTATCAATGAAAGCTGGGAGAACGGCAGTATACCGGCTTCCTGGAAGCACGCGGACGTAACGATGATCCCGAAACCCGGCAAGCCCGTCAACCTACAGAACCTGCGTCCGATCTCTCTCACGTCGTGCGCGGGAAAACTCTTCGAGCACATGGTCCACAATCGTCTCTCGCCCTATCTGGAAGAAGGTGGGCACCTGCCGAACACTATGTTCGGTTTCCGGCCTACCCTCTCCACCCAGGACATTCTACTTCAGCTGAAAGAAGAAGTCATCGACGGCCTCAGCACATTCCACAAGAGTGCCATCCTGGCACTCGACGTGAAGGGAGCCTTCGACAACGTCTCACACGAAGCAGTGCTAAACAGCCTACAACATACCAACTGCGGACGGCGGACATACAACTACGTCCGGGACTTCCTGACGGGTAGAACGGTGACCATAGGCCTGGGGAATCTCAGGACCGAGAAGTTCCAAATACCGCAGAAAGGAACCCCCCAGGGGTCGGTGATCTCCAAGTTGCTGTTCAATATAGCGATGAGGGGATTGCCGAGCCTCTTGGAGAACATCAGGGGTATCCGTCACGCAATGTATGCAGACGACCTGACCATGTGGACGTGCACGGGATCGGCGGGCGAACAACAAGACGCCCTGCAGGAAGCCATCGACAGGACCGAGCATTATCTGCACCGCTGCGGTCTTTCATGCGCGCCGGAAAAGTCGGAGCTCCTGATCCTCAAAAAGAGGACAAGAGGGCGGCCTCCGCAGGAGACACCTGACCCAACGTTGACACTAAATGGAGTCAACATACCCAAGGTGGACACACTCTGTATTCTGGGCCTCACTCTCCAGAAGGACGGTGCCGGTCTCGCCGCCATTAAAAAACCGCAAGCGACAGTTACCCAAGTCGCGCACTTGGTGCGAAGAGTGACAAACAAAAAGCACGGCCTGAAAGAGCAGGACACAATCAGATTAATACAAGCCCTGGTAATCAGCAGAGTCACTTACGGCACCCCGTACCTGGGTCTCAAGAACAGCGAGAGAGACAAATTGAACACCCTAATACGAAAGACCTACAAGCTGGCACTGGGGCTTCCACCGACGACGTCGACGGAGAAGCTACTCAGCCTAGGCATCCACAATACTTGGGAGGAACTAGTAGAGGCCCACAAGACGAGCCAGATAGAGCGACTCAAGCTCACGAGCACGGGTAGGGACACGCTAATAAGACTGGGCTACCCAGTCGAATATGAGTCCAGAAAACAGCGGGTTCCTCTACCCCTGAGGGAGAAGATCACGGTGGCCAGCATCCCGAGAAACATGCACCCTGAATACCACAGAGAAAGGAGGCGAGCGAGAGTGAAAGCTCTGCGTAAGGCCTACGAAGGACCAAAACAAGGAGAAGTCCGATACACCGACGCAGCGAAGTACAAGAACAGAGCGGCCCACGCTATCAGCGTGATCAACGGCCAAGGACAAGAGGTAGCAGCGGCCTCGGTAAGCACTCCAGACATCGACTGCGCGGAAGAAACGGCGATAGCCCTGGCGGCCACTACGGGCCAGCGAGAGGAAGATCTAATCACGATCATCACCGACTCACAAACAGCATGTAGAAATTATCAAAAGGGCCGCATTTCCAAACAAGCCCTGAGCATCCTCGAAAAACGAGACAATTTTCCAGAGGTGTACATTGTCTGGGCCCCGGGACACGAGTCCCTGGCGGGTAATATAGCGGCTAATGCCGCTGCCCGAGATCACATTCTCCGGGCTATCCCACCAGGTTCACGAGCACCGGTAGACCAACAAGATAGCGTCCCGAAAAGATACGCCGATATCCTGAGCCACTACAGACTGGGTAGAAGGATCTATCCACCCCCGCATCCCCAGCTGACAAGAGAAGAGGCGGTGATCTTCCGAAAACTACAGACCGGCACATTCCCGCACGGCACCTTGCTACACGCAATGTACCCTACGACCTATACTCACAAATGCGCCTTCTGCTCTACGCTTAATACCCTCTACCACATGGTATGGGAATGTCAACAAAATCCATCGACACCGCCCATCACCGGACCAACCGTCGAGCAGTGGGAGGCCCAACTGATAAGCTCGAGCCCTGAAGACCAGCATCGCCTGGTGAGCAGGGCCAAGCTATCAGCTCAAGCCCACGGCATCCTGGACTAGGGACGCCGCCCACCTCGGACGATTTTACCGTCGGCTCATTTCAACTAATAAAGTTTATTCCTCCTCCTCCTCCTTTTATTTTTATAAGTACACTGTGTGTCACATAAACCTGTCCTAAAACGAAACGTACCGTTGCTGGCACGGGCGACCATTACGGTTGTCTAACTGCTTATCATACTGTAGTATAACGAAACATCATAATGGTACTGATTAATATTCCCATGTAGTCTTTAGTCAGAGGTAAACAAAGTTAACTAGAGGCATAAGTGATGAGAGCAAATTATATTGAAAACTACTACTGAAGCGTAAAAATAACTAATTGTATAACTGATTGTATAGTTTTTCCTCACATTGTTGCATTTGCTTTACGTGTGTCTCTGTGTCTTCCGTGCTGTACTCGTGTGGCCATCAATTACGAACTTGCCGAAGCCCTTGTCAGCTTTATTAATCAAGGGATTCAAGTCAGTTGAATCTAACACTGCATGTCAAGTGACTGACGTGTTATTCGTTTTATCTAGATATTATGGACTGGCAGTACTTGGCAAGCATTAAACCACAATATTTTTTTTATTACACTTAAGCTGCAGGCGTCATAGATTGCCAGAAAATTTTCATGAGAACAGCCAGGGAAGGCTTGGAAAAAGATCGGGAAATTTTAAAATGGCCACATAGGTATGCTGTCTTGTTAATGTCATACAAAGTTTCCAGAGAATCTCTGAGTTAAATATATTTTTAAAACGTTTCACCTGATAAAAATTGAAGGAAATTGGTTCCATTTATTGAAAAATAAAAGAAAGTCAAGCTTACTGACAAGGCATTTCTTACTCAATATGTGTTTTTTTTGCGTTAACTAAACGTCCTGAACCTCGATAGCCTAGAAAAAATTTTCATCTTTCAAAGCACCTTAAATAATTTACTGTAATAGAATTCATTCGAACTATACTATCAGTTCTGTTTCCTAGGAGGTGCATATCTGTCGTGCCATGACACAAAGTGCTCGTGTGGTATGTCGGGTGCTCATGTGGCATACCTAACTTGGAAACCTGTTAGCACGCCCAAGAGGCCTCATTACCTGTAACAAATTAAGTGACCATATCGATACAATCAGCCCATCTGCCTTCCGTTGAAGTTATGGCCAATCACCCATTCATTTAAAAGTATGAGAAAGACATTTAAATGTGTATTAAGCAAAATAAATTACAATCTTAGGCATGATACTGTGAATATTCCAGTCACGTCTTCTGAAAATATCCCTCTGCACGGGCATACTTAACTACCAGCCAAAAAAAATGTACAGACAGCCCAACTGGGTAACGTTTCAGCAATAAATATAGAGACCATTTGGGATAAGTACAATAATGCATCATATATGAACGTGTCATGAAAGGGAACATACTGTTGCTGGCACGAGCAGCAGTTGTGACTGTTTAATTGTTCACCATACCATGCAATAAAACATTCTATAAAGGTGCTGATTTGTATTGACAAGCAGCCATTAGTCATAGTTAAACCGCATTAAGTATTGACTTAGATGGTTTGAGCAAATATATTAAGCTGCTTAATGAACACACAAAGAATATACACTTGTTATTTTTGCCTCATATTGCTGCATCTACTTATTTGCAGCATACACCTGCAGCACCTGTGGGACTAATGACACAAAGGTCAAGGCCAGCCTGGCGACCATGCTTGCCAAGGAGTAGTGTAAATATTTAATCTGTTTCCATAATAGCATACGACATGAATTTAAGGAATTCATCTATTATATCGAGCAATAAAAACGGTGAATGCATTGCTGGCGCATTTGTTTTATTTTTCGCACTGCATGATTCAGCACTATATAAATTCTTTCTGTTTGTGCAACATATATGAAAGTACAGCTGGTTCAGAAGCATTATTAATCTACTAACGGTAATGCATAAGTGCAGATGAAAAGGAACAGGTGCACATGCATAAATACATTCAAAACTTTTTGCTACCGCATGTAAACAAAAATGTAAACTAACTTGTAGATAGCCGCTATGGAGTTATGGCCTTATACACTCTTTGTAGACTTGTCTATAAGATGTCTGTGTATATAGAGTGCCTATAGATTAAAAAAAAAATGCATATTTGTTAACAAATGTCTGCAGAATGTCATAGAAAAAAAGTGTATCGGACTATAAAGTTCTGTTTTTGTAGACTGAAGTCTATAGAATGTCTATAGACTATCTATATACATTTGTATATAGACATTCCATAGACTTCAGTCTACAAAAGTAGAACTGTATATATAGTTCTACTTTTGTAGACTGAAGTGTATAAAATGTCTACGGACAAATCTCATCTGTAGACATTCTATAGACTTCAGTCTACAAAAGTAGAACTGTAAGCCTATACACTTGTCCATAGACAGTCTATAGACAGTCTATAGACTCAGACTTCTTATAGACTAGTCTATAAAAAGTGTATGGCCATAAGTCTCTAGACTGTCTATAGGCAGTGTATAGACAGTCTATAGACTCAGACTTTTTATAGACTAGTCTATAAAAAGTGTATGGCCATAAGTCTATAGACCGTCTATAGACAGTCTATAGACTCAGACTTCTTATAGACTAGTCTATAAAAAGTGTATGGCCATAAGTCTATAGACAGTCTACAGACAATCTATAGACTCAGACTTTTTATAGACTAGTCTATAAAAAGTATGGCCATAAGTCTATAGACTGTCTATAGACTGTGTATAGACAGTCTATAGACTCAGACTTTTTATAGACTAGTCTAAAGAAATGTCCATAGACAGTCTATAGACTCAGACTTTTTATAGACTAGTCTATAAAAAGTGTATGGCCATAAATCTATAGACTGTCTATAGACTAGTCTAAAGAAATGTCTATAGACAGTCTACAGACTTCATAGACAAATGTCTATAGACTGTCTATGGACTTTCTATAAAAATTTTTGTAAGGGTACAGGGCTTGGTATTGAGATGTATCACTTTTGCGCCGTCATGTTCCTGACTAGGATTTGAGTGCTTTTTGTACGTGTGTCATTTATTCGAAACCTTGCATATGGTCTGTCAAATTCGAATACCACTGCGCTGCGTTTTCAAGCGTCGCGAAATGCCGATATTCATTTAAATCCGTGCATGTGTTGTTGAGCGGTGGCCGGTTCATGGATGAGATCTTGAAGGGCAGGGTTCTTTAGTAAGGGTTAACATAGAATATTGCAGCTCTATGTGAAATGTGAAGGGATTACAAGCAGAACCGGAACACGTATTATATAGTGTGAACTGTGTTTCCGTACCTGTATTTTTATTCACTTCTGAAACATTGATATACCATTAAAGGTATATCAGAGCGCCTGTCCTTTTCATGCACTTACGCAGGTGCAACAAATTATGTATACTTAATATCTTGTGAGAATGAACGCAAGGTTGCAGGAGAACAACTAATGACGAGCGCAGATTGCGCCAAATTTCGAAGTAATTGACAGGCATCAATTGTTTCCACGAGGTGTAGGCTCATTCAGTTGCAATAACGCCTATTACTATGTGACGGGCTCAGAAAGTGGTTGACTAGAATGAGTAACAGCGGAAGATTTCACTTGTCATGCGGTTCTTATAAATTTATGCTTTGACTTGCTGTTGATGAACGCGTAAAACGCATTCAGGGGCTCTTTCTCGGAACGGTTAGTTGAGTGCAAAACGCGAATAACTGGGAAGAGTGGGCACGGGAGAGCAGCCACCATGTGGTCGCTGCTAAGCTCTCCTTTCTGATTTCTTGTGCAAATTGCTGCTTTCGGCTCATCGTTGTCACCGTCTAGCACGTGTGCTACGTCTACATCTCTATCGAATTTCCTGCTGGATCCACCGCTACAAGCAGCTGACAACAGCCTTGATTATCTGAGCTTGGAAGACGTCATCATCTTCACGCCGGTATCAAGTGGGACACGGAGACCGCCGCCAGCGGCAGCACTGCAGCGCTCAGATTTAAGCAACTGACATCAGCAAGGCGCTTCTAGTGGGCACGGGAGAGCAGGTATACCATGCGGTCGCTGCTAAGCTCTCCTTTCTGCTTTCTTGTGCAGTTAGTCAGTCCGAATCGCTTTTTTGTAAACGTACAGACAATGTCGGTTTGCTGCTCTTCCCTTGCCCACAAGTGCTGGCTGCCACTCTGAGTGATTGCGTCTCTGTTGCTGTGTTGCTGTTACTTTCCGGGGATGTAGAATTAAACCCTGGTCCCCATACTGAAGCTCAACATAAGCACAATGAAGTTATGGCCGCCATAGCTGCTTTGTCGTTCAAATTTGACACGCGACATGCTGAGATGATAAATGCCATAGCTGAACTAAAGGCTAACCAAGAAAACCTTACTGAGACTGTTTCAGACCTTTCCGGTAGAGTGACTGCCGTGGAAGCTGTGGTTGAGTCTTTTGAAAATATGCCTTCAGGAAATGATATTACTACCGCAATGCATGAAGCAGTTTCAAATGAAAGCGCCGCGCTCGCGTCAAGACTAGACGTTCTGGAGGACCATTCAAGACGCGACAACTTGATCTTCTATGGGATTTCAGACAACGTATCGTTAACGCGGGCCCAATCAGAAGTCCAGATCCATCACTTTCTTAGAAATTGTCTCAACATGACTCCCTCGGAAGTCGCAATCCATAGGGCTCATAGGTTAGGCACATACGTTGTCTGCAAGACACGGCCTCTTATAGCTAAGTTTGTGTCTTCCAAAATGAGAGACCATATACTCTCGCAAAAAGCGAAGTTTAAAGCCGATGGTATTTCAATCAGCGAAGACTTTTGCAAAGCCACTCGTCAATCGCGACAAGCCCGAAATGACTTTGGCGAGGCCAGCGGCCACTCCTTTTCTTTGCGACATAACAAACTAATCATAGGTAAAAAATGTCAAGTTTATTGCGCAGCTACAGATGAAGTATGTGAGATCGGACCAGCTAGGAGCGCGATTAGCCCAACAAACAACAAACCATCGGGTCCACAATCTTCGCATTTGGGTGCAGCATAGCTATCTACTGTTCTAAAGCAAGCAAACTCCTTATCACTTCCTTTTACAAATGTGCGAAGTATCGGCAACAAACGCACATCACTGTCATCACATACCGACGCATGCTCAGCTGATATAGTTGTGCTCACTGAAACATGACTTTCAACAAAAATAAAAAATAGTGCAATACTAGACGGTCAAAAAACATATAACTTTTACAGGTACGATCGCGATTTCCGTACGGGCGGAGGTGTACTGATTACCGTGAGCTCTGCTATCCATTCCTTCACTATCTCCATTGACTCGCCATTAGAAATTGTTTGCACTCGTGTTGCTTTTCCCACTGGCGCGACCTCATCTTTCGCGTGTGTTATAGGTCCCCATCCTCCACTACCAATTTCTGCACTGACCTTCATGATGTCCTTAACAAATTAGTTGTTTGATACCCAAAATCACATTTGTTCTTACTAGGTGATTTCAATTTTCCAAACACAGTGTGGCAAAACGGTGTTCCCTCCCTTAAGCAGTCATCTTCCGAGTGCAGCCATTTTTTAGACGTCTGCGCTGATTTTAATCTAACCCAGCTGATTCACGAACCCACACGCACTACCAGCACTTCCTCTAATACTTTAGATCTCTTTTTTAGAACAGCTCCTGATTTGGTTTCTCTTCCAACATACCTTAAAGGAACCAGTGACCACTCGCTTCTCCACTTAACACTTAAGAAATTTCGCTCGACGAAAGCCCTTAAAACTATATGTGATTACAATGCCGTCGATACCACATCCATTTCAAATGAATTAGAATAATTCATTACGGACTACACAGTCAACTTTTTTGAACGAACCGTTGAAGAGAACTGGTCATTGTACAAGAAAAAACTGCTAACACCAATAGATCACTATGTGCCTAGAAGAAAGATTGTTTCGAGTCCTTCCTCGCCATGGTTTACTGGAATTCGACGCCGTCTGCGCAACAAAAAGAAACGTATTTTTTGTCGCGCCAAAGCAACTAACCTTCCCGAACGCAGGGCAGCATATCATTGCATTCACGCAGATTATACTATCGCTATTACAAATGCAAAAAAAAGATTTTTTTCTATAACACCCTCCCATCACTTTTGCAGTCTAATCCACGTAAATTCTGGAATATTGCTGGTAGCAAACAAAGCAAAACAATCCAACTATCCCGTTCTGACAATGTCGCGATCCCTCCGAACCAATGCTGTTCTATTTTGAATGATGTATTTGCTTCCATTTTTCACAAGTGTGGTCCTGCCACTCTACCGTCGTTAACTAAATGCTCTTATTTACCAATGAACTCCATTTATATAGATTGGGTCGGCATACAAAAGTTGATTGAAAACCTGAAAATATCTTCTTCATCAGGTGAAGATTCAATTAACTGTAAAATGCTTAAAATTACTGAACCATATTCTTCCATTATGCTTTCGGTGCTCTTTTCCCAGTCTCTAGGTTCCTCAGTTCTTCCAAGCGATTGGAAGGTTGGCAAGGCTGTTCCGGTCCCTAAATCAGGTAACACTCATTCCCCCGATAACTATCGTCCTATATCACTGACAAGTATACCATGCAAAATATTGGAGAATATTATACGTTCTCATCTGACTGATTTCCTTGAGTCTAATTTCTTCTTTTCGACTGAACAACACGGTTTGAGGAAAACATTTTCATGTGAAACGCACCTCATATGTTTTACTAATGACCTATTTACCCATACTGA
This sequence comes from Dermacentor variabilis, assembly GCF_050947875.1. NCBI lineage: Eukaryota > Metazoa > Arthropoda > Arachnida > Ixodida > Ixodidae > Dermacentor > Dermacentor variabilis. The sequence continues at coordinate 111,249,345 of NC_134571.1, read as the reverse complement.
TATGGGCTTCGATGTAGACTGTGTGTTTTTGGACTTTGCAAAAGCTTTCGACACTGGTTTGCATGATCTCCTCATTCTTAAACTTTGCATGCTTAACATTGACCCTAATGTACTAATCTGGATTAAAAGCTTTCTGTCTAATCGAACTCAGTACGTTTCAGCTAATGAATGTTCATCCTCTCGCACTTCCGTAACATCGGGTGTACCACAGGAATCGGTACTGGGACCTCTGCTTTTCCTGATTTACATAAACGACCTTCCTAAATGCATTTCCCATTCATCTATCAGGGTTTTCGCAGATGACTGCGTCATTTATCGCAAAATAACTAACCACACTGATTCTGATCAGCTTCAAGACGATCTTAGAAGCATATCCAACTGGTGCGATAAATGGCTCATGCGACTAAATGTTAATAAATGTAAAACAATGCATGTATCAAGCCGCGCTAGCACTGACAACACGCGTGTTTACTTACTTCGCGATACTTCTCTTGAATCCGTCAACTCGTACAAATACCTAGGTGTCCATATTTCACGTAACTTATCATGGCATACGCACATCAAACACGTCACTAATAACGCTAACCGAGTTCTTGGATACTTGCGTCGAAATTTCTCTGCCGCGTCTATGCCGATAAAGCTTACCCTCTACAAAACATTAGTGCGACCAAAGCTAGAATATGCATCCACCGTATGGGATCCCCATCAAATCACACTGATAAACACACTAGAATCCATCCAGAATTGCGCAGCACGTTTCATCTTATCTAACTATTACCGCTACGCCAGCACTACTTCCATGAAAAACACACTTACATTACCGAAGCTTTCATTGCTTCGGCAATGTTTTAGACTGTGTCTTTTCCACAGGCTGTATCACCACAACCCACTATTAAAGGATCAGCTTATTACTCGCCCTTCATACATTTCATCCCGTTACGATCACATGTTTAAAGTTGGTGTTCCATATTTTAGAACAAGAATGTGTCACGGTTCTTTTATTCCTAAAACCAGCGCCGACTGGAACGACCTTCCTCCCTCCATCGCTGCCATTTCTGACATTGCGAATTTCCAGACTGCTGTTTTTTCTGCCGTTTTGTAATACACATTATCTCATAATTATGTACTGTTTTTTTTTCACTTACCGCTCCTTTCTGTAATGCCTTCGGGCCAGGAAAGTATCCGAAATAAATAAATAAATAAAGTGGTGTTTATTTCTTGCTAGAAGCTGACATTACAAGATCCATATTGAGTTAACCATAGTAGAGTAATATTTACAATATTCTGAACATAATCAGTCCGATTCTATGTAGAGAGAGAGATAAAAGCTAAGACAGGGAAGTTATTGAGAAAATATTTTCGGTTGGTTTTGGTTCCTTTATAGCGAAAGATGAAAAGGAGACGAAAAGGTAAGATAATGTAAAGAGAACTATTTTTATTATGGAACTGTCTGTATGGGAATTGTGAAACGCTCTCTAAAAATGCCAGTCATACACAGTGTCAATTTCCCAAAGTGATCTAAATGCCGCACAGTACCGATATCAATGTAAATATATAGGCTGCTCGTATAAGCCTCTTTTTGTTTCCCATGGGTATAATCGATGCGCGCTCATTTTAGCTTGGAAGTGCCACGCAAATACACAAATAATATGGGTGTTAATCTTATCTATTAAAATAAACTCCCAGCAAAAATGCTTCAAATTCTTCATAAATAAAATTCTGCTTAATAGTCTGATGTACAGGACCATTGCGCAGCTGTCCATCTCTAAAATACTGATTTTTCCGGTGAACTGGCAGTAAGCTTTTAATACGAGAGACCAACTTTTAGACCTCGTTCTACAGTTATGAATATTCAATCGGTGAATTTGTAGCGCTTTTTCGAATTGAACTGCATAACTGCATTTTATTTATGCGCGCCAGCTCACGTAGAAAGGTCGATCGCTTCCCTGAGGTAATATATGCAAAATATAAATTGGACGCACTTAAACTCGCGCGACTGGCGTACAGCGACAAAACGTTCCTTCGTGCTGTATATCTCAGGACAGCATGTACCACGGGTGCAAGTATAAGGTTCGATTGACGAAGTTCTACGTAAGTCTCACGTGTGTGACGCGGTGTGTACACACACCTTTTGGGGAAAAACATGTAGGGATTCAGCCAGGTATTCACCCACCTGAAACTCTAAGTTCTCAAACAATTCAGTCATAATAGAGCTCCCGTGCTGAGAGTATTAAAGAATAACGTAAACGTTGTCTAATTTTGGCATGAAAAATGCACGGGCGATTACGATACGCCCTAACGCGAAATTTGAAGGGAGCTCTGTACGTGTTTTCATTTCGTGATAATGGCGCGCATAATCTATCTCGTGCGGCACATAACAAACGGAGCGAAGTGTGGCGCAACTAACTGGGAGATCGCGAGAGTCAGTGCGTTGGTGACGCGTTAGCGTGATTAGCAGCAGCCGCAGCAGACAGACATCCACTCATGCAGTGCTTTGTTTCGATATTTGCTGTCGGTCTACACGCTCGCCACATGCCATAGGTGAACAGACGACGGCACGCTGCCTTGGCACCATCTCGTGCGGTCGTCGCCGCAGCGGCGTCTTGCGCGTACTACGCATTTCTTTTCACGCTTTAGAAATACCCTCCTCCTCACACCGACGGACAACGCCGACGTGAAATGCAGGAATGGATGCCTAAGGGCTGCGTTCTAAAACACCTCAATTCTACATTATAACTTCTGAAGCGATGAACATCGCCCTATCTTATGTATTTGTGTCTTTATGTCTTTATGTTGCTTTTTAAGTATGTTTAATGCGTCAGCTCTCGTTGTAGAAGAGAACGCCTTTTATTCCAAGACACCTTGAAGACCTGCTTCATTACCTTATTTTTAATTCTTGAAAGCATTGCCCCTTGTCTCGTCTACCCTTACAAAAATTTTTATAGAAAGTCCATAGACAGTCTATAGACATTTGTCTATGAAGTCTATAGACTGTCTATAGACATTTCTTTAGACTAGTCTATAGACTGTCTATAGACTTATGGCCATACACTTTTTATAGACTAGTCTATAAAAAGTCTGAGTCTATAGACTGTCTATAGACATTTCTTTAGACTAGTCTATAGACAGTCTATAGACTTATGGCCATGCACTTTTTATAGACTAGTCTATAAAAAGTCTGAGTCCATAGACTGTCTATACACAGTCTATAGACTTATGGCCATACTTTTTATAGACTAGCCTATAAAAAGTCTGAGTCTATAGATTGTCTATAGGCTGTCTATAGACTTATGGCCATAGACTTTTTATAGACTAGTCTATAAGAAGTCTGAGTCTATAGACTGTTTATAGACGGTCTATAGACTTATGGCCATACACTTTTTATAGACTAGTCTATAAAAAGTCTGAGTCTATAGACTGTCTATACACTGCATATAGACAGTCTATAGACTTATGGCCATACACTTTTTATAGACTAGTCTATAAGAAGTCTGAGTCTATAGACTGTCTATGGACAAGTGTATAGGCTTACAGTTCTACTTTTGTAGACTGAAGTCTATAGAATGTCTACAGATGAGATTTGTCCGTAGACATTTGATACACTTCAGTCTACAAAAGTAGAACTATATATACAGTTCTACTTTTGTAGACTGAAGTCTATGGAATGTCTATATACAAATGTATATAGATAGTCTATAGACATTCTATAGACTGCAGTCTACAAAAACAGAACTTTATAGTCCGATACACTTTTTTTCTATGACATTCTGCAGACATTTGTTAACAAATATGAATTTTTTTAAATCTATAGGCACTCTATATACACAGACATCTTATAGACAAGTCTACAAAGACTGTATAAGGGCATAACTCCATTGCGGCTGTCTACAAGTTACTTTACATTTTTGTTTACATGCGGTAGCAAAAAGTTTTGAATGTATTTATGCATGTGCCCCTGTTCCTTTTCATCTGCACTTATGCATTACCGTTAGTAGATTAATAATGCTTCTGAACCAGCTGTACTTTCATATATGTTGCATAAACAGAAAGAATTTATATAGTGCTGAATCATGCAGTGCGAAAAATAAAACAAATGCACCAGCAATGCATTCACCGTTTTTATTGCTCGATATAATAGATGAATTCCTTAAATTCATGTCGTATGCTATTATGGAAACAGATTAAATATTTACACTACTCCTTGGCAAGCATGGTCGCCAGGCTGGCCTTGACCTTTGTGTCATTAGTCCCAAAGGTGCTGCAGGTGTATGCTGCAAATAAGTAGATGCAGCAATATGAGGCAAAAATAACAAGTGTATATTCTTTGTGTGTTCATTAAGCAGCTTAATATATTTGCTCAAACCATCTAAGTCAATACTTAATGCGGTTTAACTATGACTAATGGCTGCTTGTCAATACAAATCAGCACCTTTATACAATGTTTTATTGCATGGTATGGTGAACAAATAAACAGTCACAACTGCTGCTCGTGCCAGCAACAGTATGTTCCCTTTCATGACAAGTTCATATATGATGCATTATTGTACTTATCCCAAATGGTCTCTATATTTATTGCTGAAACGTTACCCAGTTGGGCTGTCTGTACATTTTTTGGCTGGTAGTTAAGTATGCCCGTGCAGAGGGATATTTTCAGAAGACGTGACTGGAATATTCACAGTATCATGCCTAAGATTGTAATTTATTTTGCTTAATACACATTTAAATGTCTTTCTCATACTTTTAAATGAATGGGTGATTGGCCATAACTTCAACGGAAGGCAGATGGGCTGATTGTATCGATATGGTCACTTAATTTGTTACAGGTAATGAGGCCTCTTGGGCGTGCTAACAGGTTTCCAAGTTAGGTATACCACATGAGCACCCGAAATACCACACGAGCACTTTGTGTCATGGCATGACAGATATGCACCTCCTAGGAAACAGAACTGATAGTATAGTTCGAATGAATTCTATTACAGTAAATTATTTAAGGTGCTTTGAAAGATGAAAATTTTTTCTAGGCTATCGAGGTTCAGGACGTTTAGTTAACGCAAAAAAAAACACATATTGAGTAAAAAATGCCTTGTTAGTAAGCTTGACTTTCTTTTATTTTTCAATAATGGAACCAATTTCTTTCAATTTTTATCAGGTGAAACGTTTTAAAAATATATTTAACTCAGACATTCTCTGGAAACTTTGTATGACATATAACAAGACAGCATACCTATGTGGCCATTTTAAAATTTCCCGATCTTTTTCCAAGCCTTCCCTGGCTGTTTTCATGAAAATTTTCTGGCAATCTATGACGCCTGCAGCTTAAATGCTTGCCAAGTACTGCCAGTCCATAATATTTAGATAAAACGAATAACACGTCAGTCACTTGACATGTAGTATTAGATTCAACTGACTTGAATCCCTTGATTAATAAAGCTGACAAGGGCTTCAGCAAGTTCGTAATTGATGGCCACACGAGTACAGCACGGAAGACACAGAGACACACGTAAAGCAAATGCAACAATGTGAGGAAAAACTATACAATGAGTTATACAATTAGTTATTTTTACGGTTCAATAGTAGTTTTCAATATAATTTGCTCTCATCACTTATGCCTCTAGTTAACTTTGTTTACCTCTGACTAAAGACTACATGGCAATATTAATCAGTACCATTATGATGTTTCGTTATACTACAGTATGATAAGCAGTTAGACAACCGTAATGGTCGCCGGTGCCAGCAACGGTACGTTTCGTTTTAAGACAGGTTCATGTGACACACAGTTTACTTATAAAAATAAAAGAAATGCGAGAATCCCAAACGATTCCTATAATAATACTTGTTGAAACAAAGATACCCGGCTGGACTGTGCACATTTTTCAGGTGTTAATGCAATATGCCCGTGCCGAACGAACATGCTCAGCATACTGCAGTTTTGAGCAATCACGTTAAGATTTGCAATTTATTTCCGCTTAGAACAGTCTGCAATCTCTCTTTTCTCATACTTCGAGATGAATACATTTGCCACACTTTCATTAGAATGCACATGAATGGGGGCGTACTGATCAGGTTACTTATCAACTAAAACATGTTACGATCTCTTAGGTGTGTTGATAAGGGTAGAACAAATGCAATGCCCACTGAATTATTTGAAAAATCTGTGCGTTATCTACTTAGAAAAGACCACCAAATTGATAATCTGGCTCTTTTTTCTTTTGTACAGAGCATATTGTATGCAGTCTGTCCAAGACGACGGCACTACATGCAACAGTAATGAAAACCGGAACACTTATTACGCACGACAATGGCTTCATACCATGCACGATTAGCACAATGCGAATCTGCGTCAGCAGCTGCCTTGTGATTAAGAGCACGTAAACTGCAGAACGCCGAAGCATCAGAAGCCGCTTAACGCTTTTCATATAGCTCGAAAGATAACTTCTGCTGCTAAATTGTTTAAAAAAGAGACAAAAAACAAATCTTCCAACTACCGTCAAACGCAATGCCTTCAGTTTGAAACGTGTAAAGGTGTTCCCGGAGCGACTAATTTATTGTTCTCTAATTTTTTCGGCTAAGTTGCGGAGCTGCAAGTGACTAAGCTTATCGCAGGTTTCATGCTCCAAAAGCGTTTGTGGTTGCATATAGACAGATTGGGTGAATCTAGAGATTTCTACTAGATATTTCTCCAAGTCTCATGTTTTGCTTGCTGTAACTTCCCAAAATTATTTAGATTGGTTGCCAGGAACCTTAGAATACTGCTACTTTTAGACTATGCGAAAACGGCAGCGCACACACTGCTGATGCATGCCCCGCAAACACGGCTTTTCATCCGAGTACGTTAGCAGTTATTCAACTATGCCTGTCTGTTTGAAAATTCTTGATGCTAACACAATTTCGAGATATATACGTAAAGCGTGTCACGAGAATTTCACTACACATACGGTGCAGCATTCATCGCGGCCGGATCAAGCGCCACTAAATGAGATCTACCACACTGGCTGTCCAACACACACAATCCGCTTAGTGGTAGCTCAGTATCAAGTTAAAACATGGTGTACTTCCTTTTTTACGCACCTAAGCTATAATGATAAAATCAACAAGCACGAGCGATCGCTCGCCGTAAAACATTCCGCATAGTAGAAGCGAGAACAAGAGCGCGTTATCAAACCATGTCAACGACAAACCGACACTATACCCGAGTCACCTGCGCTACATGCAGCCGGTTCGCGCTACGAAATGCGCTCACATAATCATGAGGTATTGACGCAAAACGTCTTTGATAAAGCTTACCATAAAGCTGCCACAAAGAAGACACGCATACACAGACACCAACGTTCAGGGAGACACCGCACACCGGCACAACCGTTTACGTGCCTGGCGCACTCGTTGCGACGGCGCACCGCCGCGCATGCGCAAGAGCTCCGAGCATGCGCAGGAGCTCCGCGCGGGAGGGCGTGCGCGCTCGGAGGAGTGTGAGCGCCTTTTCCTCCTTCATTTTTTTCTTTGTCTGTTTCCCTCTCTCTGCGCGCCATGCGCGCCGGAACGGGTGGCTTTTCTTTACCGTTATGCATTTTTTTCGTGGACGAAGGATATGCGCTGGCAGGTTGTATGACAAACGCTGTGGGCTATCGCATGAGACTGGAACGCTAACATGAATGCGCTGTTTGTAAAAGCCGTTACGGGGTCCTTCAGACGTTTTAGACGCATTATTGCCAGCGTCGATGAGTAATACAGCGTATTTGTAGCATATCTTCCAGCGTACCGCCAAATGTGATGCCCGCACGTATGTTAGTGCTAATTTTTTGTTCCGATGATAGGTCAAAGCAATCAGTACAGCATTGAGGTACTCATATGCGTGGCTGCGCAGGCATACCGCCGGCGAAATACTGGGTGGGCTCAGAGAATTTGGCACCTATTTTAAGTGAATGAGAAACTTTGATGAGTTTAAAGTGCAGGATATTAGGCAACAAAAGTCGCCCGATGTTAGTGACGCAGCCGAGATATGAAGACAATGTGAAAAAGTATCCGAGAATCGGGCGACACACAACGCGAACACCACATGCGCGACATCGGTTCATGGCACATTCACAAAGTCCGCGTTGTCAGCTACAAACATTACGAGTGTCTTTGCTGTTAGCTTGATGCCTGTTTCGAATCCACTTGTATCGGAAGCTGGCGTTCATAACATATATTTTAACAATTGGATCGGCGTTTTGCTTCCGTTATTCTACTGCCGCAAAAGTGATGCGACAACTGTGAAGACTGTCTTGGGATTGCCGAGAGCGACTACGTAGATCATATGTGGTCAACAAATGCGGAAGTATACACTATGTGTATGCTAAAGTCTACAAATAGGCTCTACAGCAATCTCAGCAGTATGCAACTTTAGTGGCTTATATCAAATGCAGCTATGTATTATCCACCGGTACCTGCGTTTGGTTACAGCGTACACGGGTTGGGCCCAGATTAACGATGTTTGTCTTGTTAATCTATAGACATGCAAGACCACGACAATTCAGAGGTGGTGAATTCACCACCTGGTCTGCGGGCTTTCGCCCCTTATTCACCCCCTTTGCCACATCTCCACCATCTGACCTTCACCACCTGGTCTTCGCGAAGTGTACGTCCGGGAAGCAGCCAGGTTTAGGGCCTTCGGGTGCCTGGAAGACCTTGGTGACTCGGACGGTCCCTGCTCCGCCGCGATCCTCGTTCGGTGCAGCTGCACCGAACGCAGACTAGCAGTCTGCACGGTTTGCCCGCCGCGCCGGGGTTGCGGTGCCGTCGTGCATGAACCAGTGCCATGTCATCGCGTTCGCAGAGGGCGGGGGGTATGGTAACTCGGAATTACATATTATCGACTTTCTTCTATAGACATTCAATACACCAGGAGTAGAGAAAAAAATAGAAACCTTGTCGACTATTGTCCATAATATAGGGATTCAACAGACAAAGTATGGACAAAAATAAATAGAAACTGTATCGGCTTTCGTCTACAGGTAGTCCATATAGAGGGGAAGTAGACAAAGAAGAAACAAAGTCCTTATCGAATTTTTTCTATAGACCGTCTATAGACTGCGAGTAGACAAAAAGAAATAGAAATCTTATCGACGTTCGTCTACAGAAAGTCTATATACAAAGTATATGGACAAAAATAAATGGACACTGTATCGACGTTCGTCTAAAAGTAGTCCATAGAGGGGAAATAGACAAAAAGAAACACACACCTTATCGACTTTTTCTATAGACCGTCTATAGACTGCGAGTAGACAAAAAGAAATAGAAACCTTATCGACTTTCGTCTATAGAAAGTCTATAGACAAAGTATGGACAAAAATAGATAGAGACTGTATCCACTTTCGTCTATAGGTAGTCCATAGAGGGGAAGTAGGCAAAAAAGACACAAACACCTTATCGACTTTTTTCTATAGACCGTCTATAGACTGCGAGTAGACAAAAAGAAATAGAAACCCTATCGACTTTCGTCTATAGAAAGTCTATAGACAAAGTATGGACAAAAATAGATAGAGACTGTATCCACTTTCGTCTGTAGGTATTCTATAGAGGGGAAGCAGATAAAAAGGAAACAAACAGCTTATCGACTTTTTTCTATAGACCGTCCATAGACTGCGAATAGACAAAAATAAATAGAAACCCTATCGACTTTTGTCTACAGAAAGTATATAGACAAAGTATGGACAAAAATAGATAGAGACTGTGTCGACTTTCGTCTGTAGGTATTCTATAGAGGGGAAGCAGACAAAAAAGAAACAAACACCTTATCTACTTTTTTCTATAGACCGTCTAGACTGCGAGTAGACAAAAAGAAATAGAAACCCTATCGACTTTCGTCTATAGAAAGTCTAAAGACAAAGTATGGACAAAAATAGATAGAGACTGTGTCGACTTTCGTCTGTAGATATTCTATAGAGGGGAAGCAGACAAAAAGGAAACAAACACCTTATCGACTTTTTTCTATAGACCGTCTATAGACTGCGAATAGACAAAAAGAAATAGAAACTTTATCGATTTTTGTCTATAGACAGTCTATAGACTTTATATCAACAAAAGTCCAAATCTATAGAAAGGAAAGGTCGTCTATGAAAAGTCTATAGACTTTCTATAGACAGTCTAAAGTCATTTTTGTAAGGGTACGATTCGACTACCTCCTAAGGTACGATTCCCTGCAATTCCTTCCGGGGCAGTTTTTCTTATGGATATATTTGTTGCAGTTATGTTCGCTTGTTTAATCTCACTATACATCATGTGGTCTGGCTGATATGGTCAGCAGTGTAGCCGCGGCTACCAGCTATCGGATAACTTGCTCACGTGATTCATACAACACGTACGGGCACCCATGTTATTGCCTAAGAGTCAACACTCTTCTGAACACCCTGTTATTGCCTAAAAGTCGATACAAAAGACCGTCAACACTCTTAATGCCTCCTTTACAGCATAACACACCATCTAGCCCGTAGATAACCTTGTGATATGGATCGCGAACACCACCATGGAAAGTGCACAACATAGTTACGTGAAGAAAGACGCAATGTATTAATTCAAAAACTCCACAGTACTAAAAAAATAAATATTCTGGCTTTTCAATTCCTCTCACTATAGAGCTGCAATAAAAAACACTCCCTCACCACAAAAGGAATTGGCCTTCCTTGTGCAGTATTCGGCCACTCCCTCCCAAATGTCTCATTCAATTACGCAATGGCCCTCAGTCACCAGCACTTGCGGAGCATCTGACGAAAGTGGTGGTCAGAGCTGTAACGTCGCAGAGGGGGCTAAGAATCTCTGGATTCGGACAGGCCATCAATGGAAACTGACTCTTGCAACGTTTAATACCCGAACCCTCTATAGTGAAGCTAGACTAGCACGACTCTTTGAGGAACTATCAGGAATTGTTGGGATATCATTGGCCTTAGTGAGGTTAGAACTGGTGAGGCCTATACAGTGCTGTCTAATGGCCACGTCCTCTGCTCTAGAGGACTACCGGATAAGAAGCAGTTCAAAGTAGGATTCTAATCCATAAAGACAACGCGGGCAACATCGATGAAATCTACAGTGTTAATGTGAGGGTAGCAGTAATCGTAATAAAGCTGAATAGGAGGTACAGAATAAAGGTAGTACAAACCTACGCTCCAACCTCCAGATTTGATGATGAAGGAATAGAGCACTTTTATGAAGATGTTGAATTAGCGATGCGAAAAGTGCGAACTGAGTATACTGTCGTCATTGGCGGCTTCAATGCTAAAGTAGAGATAACGCAGGCTCGTGAACAAGCAATTGCCAACTACGGCGTTAATTCTAGGAACACTCGAGGAGAGATGTTGATAGAATTCACGGAATGGAATAAGCTGCGAATAATGAACACCTTCTTCAGGAAGCGTTGGAACAAAAAGTGGACCAGGAAAAGCCCTAATGGTGAAACAAAAAATGAATTTTATTTGATATTTTATGACGATCCCAACATAGTGCAGAATTTAGAAGTGTTAGGTAGGGTAAAGTGTAGTGTTCATAGGTTAGTGACGGCTAGGATTCAGCTTAATTTGAAGAGAAAAAGGCTAAAATTGGTCAAGAAGAAACAGGCCAACCTAGACGCGGTAAGGGTAAAAGCAGACCAGTTCAGGTTGACACTTGCAAACACATATGCAGCCTTAGAACAAAGAGATGAAGATGACATAGATGCAGTGAATGAAACCGCAACTAGGCTGGTTTCAGAAGCAGCAATAGAAGTAGGAGGTAAGACGAGAAAGAGTGAGGAAACAGTGAAAAATAGATGCAACCTAAAAACAGTGAGAAGGAAAGTAGGCGTCGCACACACCAAGATGTATGCACTGAAAGGTAGACAGGGGGATACCATCAGCAATGTCAAAGATACAGTAAAAGCAGCGGAAGAATTCTATACTCACCTGTACAGCACCCAGATGAGTCAGGATACCTCAATTTGGAACAGTAATGAACAAGATACAGCAACTCCTCTTATAACTAGCGATGAGGTCTGAAGGGCTTTGCAAGAGATGAGACGAGAAAGAGCGGCAGAAGAAGATGGAATAACAGTAGATTTAATTAAAGATGGAGAAGACAAAATGCTTGGAAAACTGGTGGCTCCTCATACGAACTGCCTATCGACTTCAAGGGTCCCAGAGACCTGGAAGAATACCAACATTATACTAATCCACAAAAACGGAGGCGGTAGAGAATTGAAAAATTATAGGCGCATCAGCACACTTCCAACAATATGAAAATATTTTACAAGATAATCTCCAATAGAATAAGAGCAACACTGCACTTTAGTAAACCAAGGGAACAGGCAGGTTTCAGGAAGCGATACTCTACAATGTATCACATCCATGTCATCACTCAGGTAATCAAGAAATCGGCAGAGTAAAATCAGCCGCTATATATGGCTTTCATAGATTACGAAAACGCATTTGATTCAGTTGATATACCAGCAGTCATAGAGGCATTGCGTAAGCAAGGAGTACATGACGCTTGCGTAAATATCTTGGAAACTAAATAGAAAGATTCCACAGCTACCCTAATTCTCCAAAAGAAGAGTAGGAAGATAGCTATAAAGAAAGGCGTCCGAGAATTAGACATAGCCTCTCCAATGCTATTCGCAGCGTGCTTGATAAGTATTCAAGCAGGGAAGTCTTTGGAGTAATGATCAACGGCGAATGTCTCAGCAACCTTTGGTTTCCAGCTGATATTGTCCAGTTCAGCAACACTGGGGACGAATCACAACAAAGTAATGATGACCTTAACAAAACGTAAGAGTGGCGCTAAAGATTACTATGGAGAAGACAAAGATAATAATCAATATCCTGGCAAGGGAACAGGAATCCAGGATTGCTAGTCAGCCTCTAGAGTCTGTGAAGGAGTATGTTTATCTAGCTGAAGTACTCACAGGGCACTCTCATCAATAGAAGGAAACTTACAGAAGAATAAAGATGATGATGACGACGACGACGACGACGACGACGACGACGACGACGACGATGATGATGATGATGATGATGATGATGATGATACACCATGAAGTCACCGCATATTTCTAGAGTTGTGACACTGTGTTCCTGCATTTGCGCTTCACCTTATGGTTAGCATACCATGGCTCGCTTCATGAAGGTCTTGTTTGTCCTAAGAGTGACGGATCACTTTTGTATCAACGTTGACTTTTGTGCGTCCATGATATCAGCTGTATGGCGACAGTCGAGTTGTTTAGTGTCTTTTTGTGATGGCCACGCTTAGATTGGAGCTTCCTTATCTTTCATAATATAGATGAGAACATTGGAATGAGTTGAACAGCTCAGCTGCAACAGAGTTGGAACAGGGGCGAATCGTTACTCACTTGGAAAGAAGCTGCCCACCCACAACGACTCCTGACATTAGTCAAGAGATTCAAAAGAAGGCTGACTCGGAAATGAAATCTGTAATTTTATGTTAGCCTATTTTATTTTAAGAAAGAGTAAAGTGGATGTTTTGCAAACTATTTGTTTACCACCAGATACTTTCAATATTTGAGAAGTTCAACATAATTATCTTTACTGAGTTAAAACGTATGCTCTTTAGTAGGCTGCCGATAAAAAGCTTCTGAATGGCTCTTTATTTTTTAAATAGTTCCTTCTTCTCCTTTTGGGCCCTCCGTAACGACGGTCCACAATTCCTGGAACACCAAAGAATTCCCCAACATTCGCCTGCAGTGCGACCAGTTCAAAGCACTCGCCTAAGGTAGCGCCGCTTTCTTACTTGTGGTTAGACGAGCGTACTTTTATGCGAAGCATATTACTAGAGCTCAACCCAGCTCCTCAGGCGCGGCGGTGTCGCCTTCAAGGCTGACCACGTGACACCGTGACGTCACGACAGAGAGAAACGGGGCTCCAACTCGCGCCGTCGCTCGCGGCGTCGCGGCGGTATATAAGCAGCTGCGCTTGTTTCTAGGTGGCTTTGGCTCAACTCTTGCAAGATGGGCTGGGTGGGAATCGAACCAGGGTCTCCGGAGTGTGAGACGGAGACGCTACCACTGAGCCACGAGTACTTTTTTTTTTATTTATTTCCAGCTTGGCTACAAGCCTCAAAAGTGTTTGTGATCATAGATCACACTCGTTTTATATGTGTCAAAGTATCAAGCATTGACACCACAGCTTCATCACAGTCATTCATCTTGTACACGTCACGTACCTTCACAACCATTTCCACAAAATATTCATACACAGTTCGGCCTTTAATATCGCAATGTCTATATGCCAACAGACTACGCCATACTGCGTGCAGTCCAAGTAAAAAGATCATATCCATCTGTTCAAAATCGCGTTCAGGCGGTAAAAAACGAATGCCATGTCGATTGAGGGGTAGGTCTATCTTTAACGTTCTCTGTAATATATCCCAAAAGAATATGGCATTATTACAATCGATGAAAACATGTTCAATCGTTTCAGCTTTGTTGCACAGAAAGCATCTGCTTCCCATGAGCCACGAGTACGATGCTTCAAAGCGGTACAAAAGCGCCTCTAGTGAATGCGGTGTTGCCTTAGAAACGATTTGTTTCTAAGGCTCAGGCGTGCGTCGCTTGCTCAGGCGCACATTTCGTTGCCCCGCCGAACGCTGCGTTGCTCGACGCTCACCGCGTCCAATGCGGGGCGCGTAGTCGCTGCGCCGTAGCCCATTGTCCTACACCCCTTGGCGGGTCGACGGGAACGCTGTCGCGTTCCACTCTTGAAGGCGAAGCAGAGTAACGCATGAGTTGTTTCTTCGTCTAGCCGAACCAAATATAGCCAAGCAACAGCAGTTCACCAGGCTAAACAGTGGTTCAACAACTAAAATAAAGGCTAGTATGCTTCGCATCCTGGGCTTAACCTTAGCTAAGCCACAGCCATTTTTTTTCATCCATAAAATCAAACGTGAGGCTAGCATGGCAACTTAAACCACTGGCGCACTGGACAGTCAGCCTGGCTAGTCATGCGCACGGTTCGCAAGCCACACAATGGCCGTATCGCCGAAAGCTGGGCGCACCGCATCGGTCATTCACGTTAGAAAATCCTAGGCGCGGAGACACGGACATAAGAAGAGGGCAAATGGAAACACGAACAACACAAACAACTAAAAGTCGCACTGTGTCTGAAACAAACGTCGACGCAGAACTTATCTCCACATATTCTCGGGAAGGGCATCACCACCCGTCAAGTTAATCTGCGCAAGCGCCGGGAAGGCAACTCCAGCCCTAAATCATGCACACTCATTGGCCTACGAGACTCATAACTCTTTATATATATTTGATCTTACTGTAAGATATTCGAAGTTTGGCTAGTGCGCGTACTAGATCATTGAGTGAAAAGCCACATCTACAAGACACGCTTCTTTTCAAGCCAACCTTGTGTATCCTCGCTCGCGTCGGCGTCGGTGCTGGTGTTGCCGTACGACAAAAACATGCAGCGTGAGATAAGAATTGCTTTTCGGGCTGCGGATTCATACCAACGACCTCCCGGATGCAAGACTACCACGCTGATTCAGCCATTTTAATATTTTTTTTTCATTATTACCATATTTAACAAAACATCCGCCAGCATGCGCAAGGCAAGCTGCATTTACTTATGCACTTTCGGCTGTTAAGGACATCCGATAGTTGAAGCACTTCCTCCTCAGCGCCTTGGCGTTTCAGCACCTCTCTGAGTTTCGGTGACATTCTCAACAAAATGAGCATTAGCCGATCGTGCTTGGGGACCAGCATATTTGAAATCCATACGTGACCACCATATACTAAAAAGACCGAGAAGCATAAATACGGCATAAGATTTCTCCCTGTTCACAGAAATAGCGTCCCTCAGCCACTGTGATTTCATCATACGCTGTCTTTAAAGCGGGGTTTTATACGCACGAAGAAGTAGACGCAGCACAAGGTGGGAGCCAATCACAGGCGTCCCCTCTCTCTGGATGAGGGAAAGCATGTGATCGCGTGTTCGCTCGCTTGTCGTCCGCCGTTTTCTGCCAGTTCAGGTCCGGCTGTCAGATGAAGAGGCCGCGTTTGGCTCGTTCTGCCAAAGAGCAGGCTGCGTTGAAGGAACGGCAGCAAAGGCGGGCCGCGCGTCGCACGTTCGGCCGAAGAACAGGCGGCGTTTGATGAACGCTGTCGGTAACTCGCTCGACAAAGGGCTTGTGGTCAACCTCGCCGTGAGGGAGCGCAAAACTGAGGCTTCACAACAAAGAGTCGCGGATCCGGAGCTTTGCTTGCACCCCTGTTTAAAGCAGTCGAAGCGTGGCCAATTTCTTCCTTATGCCTGCATGAAATTATACTGTCATCAAAATCAGGAAGCCATTTACATTCGCTTTGGTGCATCGAAAGGTTAGAAGAAATTTATCTGATTAACAACCATGTATGATCTGTTAGAAAGTTACCTATCAAGAAAGGGGTCAGGCAAGCAGACGCAATGCATCAAATGCTATTGACTGCAGGCTTGGAAGAAGTATTCAAGCTATTAAACAGGGAAGTCTTTGGAGTAGCGATCAACGGCGAACTTCTCAGCAACATTTGGTTTACAGATGACATTTCCCTGTTCAGCAAAACTAGGGACGAATCACAACATTGTATTGAGGACCTTAACTGACAAAGCGTAAAAGTACGTTTGAAGATTAATATGCAGAAGACAAAGATAATGATCAATATCCTGGCAGGAGAACAAAAATTCAGGATCGCTAGTCAGGATCTAAAGTCTGTAAATGAGTGCGTTTATGTAGCTCAAATACCCACAGGGCACCCTCATCAAGAGAGGGAAATTCACAGATGAATAAAAATGGATTGGAGCGCATAAGGCAGGCATTGCCAGATCCTGCCTGCGAGCTTACCACCATCATTGAAAAGAAAATCGTACAGTCGCTGCTTACTACTGGTGCTCACACATGGGGCAGTAGCTTGGAGGCTGACAAAGAAGCTCGAGAACAAGTTAAGGATCGTACAAAGAACGATCGAACGAAATATCTTAGGCGTAACGCTAAGAGAGGGGAAGAGATCTGGTTGGATCAGAGACCAAACGGAGATAGCCGATATTGTTATTGATATTAAGAGAAAAAATGGAACTGAGCAGGCCATATAACGCGTAGGGTGGATAAACAGTGGACCATTAGAGTACCTAGCAAAGGGAAGCGCAGTCGAGGACGGCAGAAAACTAGGTGGGGGGAGGAAATTCGGAAATTTGCAGGCGCAAGCTAGAATCAGTTGTCGCAGCACAGTGGTAATTGGAGATTGCAAGGAGAGGCGTATGTCCTGCATTGGACATACATATAGGCTGATGATGATGTTGATGCTCAGTTAAGTTTTTAATGTGCAATAACTTTAGAGATTATGCCTATAGGTGGCGGTTTCGGTTTACATAACAACCGTTCGGGCCTGGTGTTACTGTTCTCCTGTTCTGTTTTCGTCTGCACAGGGGCGCACAACTTACCATACTAATTGGCAGCCGTAAAAAAAAAGACACATATCTACTCCCTACTTTCTCAAGTGTGTGAGAGAAGGATTGGAATGTAGGAAAAACCGATGAATTCCAATTCTCATTGCTTTTTGCTACCAAGTGTGAAATGGAGGAAATGATGAACTTGTTGAAACGTGCTGAAACAGTGGCTACTCTAACGCGAGGTTAACCTGTTTCTAATGGGCGTTTTACTTGCCTGTTGGAAGGGGCGCTCGTTTTATCTGCACATGACTGGATGAGAGAGAGAGAGAGGAACAAGATTTAATGGTGCGCTGGAGATGTTAGCCTAGCTGTTTGCTTGATATGCTACTACAGGTACTGGGTGATGGTTATGACAAAATACAGTGATAACCACTTAGCAGCGCATTATCACACACACGCGCACACAAAATACATACATACATACATATATATATATATATATATATATATATATATATATATATATATATATATATATATATATATATATATATATTACTATAGATTATTTTTAGAAGGTATCGTTAAAGCCCGTGGCCGCAAATAACGTGAGCAGTGCCTTCGTAGCGCTTAACGCACAAGTTTTCCTTTGCCATGGGCCGAGAACGTGCCGTAGTGCAAAGCTCGAGTCCCATTGAAGGTGCAGCACCGCTTCAAAGACTCTCTCTCTCTCTCTCTCTGACGCGTAGCGACAACAGTTGCACAGTACATGTTGCAGGTATTCAGGAACGTTGCATTCAGAGCACATTGGCGTGTCCGCGAGTTGAATCTTACACCTGAAGTAGATGTATAGGCCCCGTTGAGTCGGGTGAGCAAGGACTTGGTGCAAGACATTGCTGTTCTATTTTTTGCAACTTTAGAACGCTTGGACAAAAAGTTAGCAACGTTTTTGACGATCTGGGATGGTATTGCCAACATGGTCTTTCCTTCTGCACATTTGATGCAGGTCGTCTGATATCGCTTCTTTCACAGCCCATCGCTTGTTATAACCTTCTGTCGCATTTTATTCCGGCAGCTGAAGCTTTCAGCAAGGCAAACATAGCACGTCTTCCACCACTGCACCGACCCCACGCGTCAGTGATGTCTGTCTGTGTCTGTGTCTGCGTGTCTCTCTCTCTCTCTCTTTCTTTTACGCTGGCACATTGATCCAAGTTGTGTACTTGCTTAAGCCAGTACATATGTGCTCGTCTGGTCATGATAAGGCCGTGGTCCTGCCACTGCCGTCATTCGAGCTTCGTGGTCTTACTCTTCTGATGATGTCGTGGTCACGCTATCATCGTCCTCACATAGTCGTCATGTATTCTTTGTAACACAGCCATCATGATACCGTCGAGACCGTGCAATGATAATTATTCCAGCTTTGTGATCCTACTCTCGTCTTGCCTTCGTCGTCCGGCCTTCTACCCCGACCCAGTTGCACAAGTTGGTTAATCGCTTGGGCCACTAAGCATGGGCTTGGGGTCATCCTGCCATCGCGGTCATTGCAGCATCTTGATTTCAGCTAGATCATCTGGCTCTCGTCATTCCTACGTCATGGTGCCATCAGTGACACGTGCACTCGTCGTCATGCCGTCGTAGTAACATAATGACTTTGTAATTATCCTCCCTTCAGTAACGTCACCTCTTTGTAGTCGGGTCATCGTCGCCCTACCACATTCTTTATTGCACTGACGTCAGTATCTTCGTCAACCTAATATAATCAAAATATTGTCATTCATTAGTGATTATTCCGCTTTTGTCATGCTGTCATGCCGAGTCAGTCGCTATCAGGCATCTCTTCGTCGTCATGCCGTCATGGTAGTGCCATTGTCCTCATGCGGTTATCACGCCATCGCCGCTATCGCGTGGTCGTCGTACAGTCACCGTCATCCATTCGTTATTATACCATCGTCGTGAAGTCGTCGCAATGCTTGCATCAACCTCATCGTAACTTCGGCACCTGGTCATGCCGTTGTCATGAGCCACCGTCGTCTCACATTAGTCGTCAAACTATTTCCTTCATGCCATCGTTGTTTCGCTGTCATTTCGCAATCGTTGTTACTTTAACCATCATCATCATCAGCTTGGCTACGCCCACTGCAGGGCAAAGGCATCTCCCATACTTCTCCAACTACCCCGTCCATGCGGTAATTGTAGCCATGTTGCCCCCCGCAAACTTTTTAATCTGATCCGTCCAGCTTTCTGCCGCCCCTGCTACGCTTCCCTTCACTTGGAATCCAGTCCGTAACCATTAATGACCATCGGTGCTCTTCCCTCCTCCTTACATGCCCTGCTCATGCCCATTTCCTTTTTTGATTTCAACTAAGATGTCATTAATATGCGTTTGTCCTTTCACCCAATCTGCTCTCTTCTAATCCCTTGACGTTACAACCACATCATTCTTCTTCCCACAGCTCGTTGCGTCGTCCTTTATTTAAGTAGAACCCTTTTCGTAAGCCTCCAGGTTTCTGCCCCGTGGGTGAGTACTTTTATGACATAGCTTTTATGCACTTTTTCTTGAGGGATAATGACAACCTGCTGTTCTATTCCGAGACTGTTAAACAATACTTTAGTTTTCTGCAGATTATTTTTAGATCCACCCTTCTACTTTGCCTGTCCAGGTCAGGGAGCATGCAATGCAATTGGTCCCCTGAGTTACTAAGCAAGGCAATATTAGCGAATCGCAAGTCACTAAGGTCTTCTCCATTAACTCTTATCACCAATTATTCCCAATCCAGGTCTCTGAATACCTACTGTAAACACGCTGTGAATAGAATGCGAGAGATCGCATCTCCCTGCCTGACGCCCTTGTTTACTGGGATTTTTTGCTTTCTTTTTGGAGGACTATATACGGTGGCTGTGGAGCCGCTATATATAACTTCAGTATTTTAACATACGGCTCGTCTACACCCTGATTCCGTAATGCCTGCATGACTGCTTAGGTTTCGACTGAACCAAGCGCTTTCTCGTAATCAATGAAAGCTATATATAAGGGTGAGCTATATTCTGCACATTTCTCCGTGAATTGATTGATTGGATATGATCTATTTCTGAGCAGTCTTTACAGAATGCTGCCTGGACCTTCGGTTGACAGTAGCCTAAGGTGTTCCTGATTCTATTTGCGATTACCTTAGTAAATAGTTTGTAGGCAACGGACAGTAAGCTGATCGTTCGATAATTTTCAATTCTTTGGCGGCCCCTTTCTTATGGATTAAGATTATGTTAGCGTTCTTCCAAGATTCCGGTAGATTCGAAGTCATGCGGCATTGCGTATACAGGGTGGCCAGTTTTTCTAGAACAATCTGCCCACCATCCTTCAACAAATCTGCTGTTACCTTATTCTCCCCAGCTGCCTTCTCCCTTTGCATAGCTTCCAAGGCTTTCGTTACTTCTTCTGGTGCTACTTGTGGGATGTCTAATTCCTCTAGACTATCCTCTCTTGCATTATCGTCGTGGTTGCAGCTGGTACTGTATAAATCTCTATAGAACTCCTCAGCCACTAGAACTGTCTCATCCACATTAGTAATGATAAGTCCGGCCTTGTCTCTTAACGCATACATCTGATTCTTGCCAATTCCTAGTTTCTTCTTCACTGCTTTTAGGCTTCCTCGGTTCCTGAGAGATGTTCAATTCTATCCATATTATACTTCCTTATGTCAGCTGTCTTACGCTTGTTGATTAAGTCCGAAAGTTCTGCCAGTTCTACTCTAGCTGTAGGGTTAGAGGCTTTCATACATTGGCGTTTCTTGATCAGATCTTTCGTCTCCTGCGATAGCTTACTGGTATCCTGTCTAACGGAGTTACCACGGACTTCTATTGCACACTCCTTAATGATGCCCACAAGATTGTTGTTCATTGCTTCAACACTAAGGTCCTCTTCCTGAGTTAAAGCCGAAGACCTGTTCTGTAGCTTAATCTGGAATTCCTCTATTATCCCTCTTAACGCTAACTCATTGATCAGCTTCTTATGTACCAGTTTCTTCCGTTCCCTCCTCAGGTCTATAGGCTAATTCGAGTTCTTACCTTCCTATGGTCACTGCAGCGCACCTTGCTGAGCATGTCCACATCTTGTATGATGCCAATATTAGCGCAAAGTATGAGGTCTATTTCATTTCTAGTCTCTCCGTTTGGGCTCCTCCACGTCCCCTTTCGGCTATCCCGCTTGCGGAAGAAGGTATTAATTATCCGCATATTATTCTGTTCCGCAAACTCCACTAATAACTCTCCCCTGCTATTCCTAGTGCCTATGCCATATTCCCCCACTGCCTTGTCTCCAGCCTGCTTCTTGCCTACCTTGGCATTGAAGTCGCCCATCAGTATAGCGTATTTTGTTTTCGCTCTACACATCACCGATTCCACGTCTTCATAGAAATCGGCGATGGGGAGAGTGAAAACAAAAATACACTATACTCATTGGCGACTTCAATGCCCACAGATCATTTAAAGCCCGGTAATTATTCTAATAGTACTGCTAGACTCACCTCACTAGATAACGTTCTAGCGTTAAACATTACCAGGTTCAGATTCCAATGGCGGCCTGTCCAGATACAGAGATTCTTAGTACTTTAGGACCGTAATCCGACGGTCATCACTGCGTCGTCGCAATATCACCTTCGTCGATCCATCGACGTTATTCATTCTTCACCACCCTATCGTAATCATGCTGTGTCGTTTGGTCGGGATTATGCCATCGTTGCCATGCCATCGTCGTCACACGGATGCTGTCATGCATCTGTCGTCATGTCTTCCTCGTCCAGCCACCGTCGTCCTGTCATCCTCGTCATTCCAGCTTCTTCCTCAGGTTCGAAACATACCTTCATCGCCGCGACATCGTCGCCATACGGTCGTCGTCATCTCTTTGTCCTTATCTCGCTGTCTTCAGAGTGTTGGCGCTACACCGTCGCATAATTTAATATAGGCATCTCATTGCCGTGATGCCGTTTTCATTACAGCTGCTTTACCGTTCCAACGATATCGTTCTTTCTTCATTGTGTCGTCACTGCGTTGGCGTCATACAGTGATCATCACACCGTCATGCTCATGGGCGACCTTGGAAAGCGAGTGCCATAGCACATTGGAACGAGATCTAGTTATACGGCATATAGCCGGGGTAACAAATCTATCGCAATTAGCACTACGCGTGTTAAATAAACGTGGCTTCAGGAATACGATCTGTCGTTATATTGATCTAATGCTATTTGCATTACCTTCGACAGTCATCGTGAATTGACGCAATTTTTGTTCTATCTATCTATCTATCTATCTATCTATCTATCTATCTATCTATCTATCTATCTATCTATCTATCTATCTATCTATCTATCTATCTATCTATCTATCTGTCTATCTGTCTGTCTATCTGTCTATCTGTCTGTCTGTCTGTCTGTCTGTCTGTCTGTCTGTCTGTCTGTCTGTCTGTCTATCTATCTATCTATCTATCTATCTATCTATCTATCTATCTATCTATCTATCTATCTATCTATCTATCTATCTATCTATCTATCTATCTATCTATGATTTTCGCACGCCGTCGGAAATTTCAGTCAGCATATCACCAGCATCACTGCATTTGCTACGAGCACTAAATTATAATTCATAATTTGTTGCGTGTTCGAGGTATCGACGCCTTGAAGCGTCCTTGCGTAGTAGGTAGCTGCCTCAATATGCAAGAAATGTGAAAAATAAAGGAGCTAGACGATAACTTTTGATTTATACTCCTATGAGACAGGACAAATCCCATCAACAATTTCGGATAATGTATATCAGCTTCCACATTATTGACAACATGCGTTGAACGCTTGTTTCAATGGCAAACTCGTGCATATTTCGTCATTTTATTTTAGTCCACGGCGTCTATCCGCGTAATGAGAGCACAAGCAGTTAGCATTTGCTTTTACTGTACTTCCTGCCTTTTTCAACTCTCGTTTTAGTTTTGACTGCGTTTTGCAGTCAGAACTAATGTTGAGTGCGATCATGTGAAGGAAATAGACATTGAAGCAAGAGGAAGACAGGCGGAATTAAATGTGATGCCTAATATGTCGAAATAATATTGAAAAGGGAAGTGGAGGTGGTCGATAAAGTAGCTTGCTGTAGATGGGAGCGGATTCGACCTCTTTCACATTAGACAGGCAGGGCTTTGCCAATTAGATACCGCAGCGGCCATTACCCGGCCTCCCTATCTTAGGTACGCACGTAGCCGTACAAATTTATTCCTCGTAGCGTTAGCAACCACCGATGACAGATTTGACCATGAGTGGCACTGGCTCACAAACGTGGTTTTACAAAAATACGGGCAGATGTGGATTCGATTCCCCGTTACCGCCAAGATGTCCTTGCGCCCACTTTTCATTGCCCCAGTTCCCCATTATTGCTCCAACGTAACAATTACTTCGCCATACACTTTTTCTGGTTTTATCGTCAGTTTTTCTTCATATATATATATATATATATATATATATATATATATATATATATATATATATATATGCGTGTGTGTGTGTTTGTGTAACTAACGAAACATGGAGCCCTTTGGATCTTCTTATATTTAAAACCTTTTGTTCATTGTATTGTGATGTAACTGTAAACTTTGTCTACAAATAATCAATTTCGCTGTAACCTTCAAATTCAATTGCTTCTAATTTCTTGTTCTCGGTCACTCGCCCTTCCATCTGTATTGCTCCATTCTAGCTCACACAATGCAGACAGCTCATTGCCTCTAGGAAACGCGTAAAAAAGGCTTAACTAACGAGTACCATCACTAAAAGGGGTTATGTCAGTTTCTGGAAATGAAATGGTCGGCGAACTTACTCCGCGCAAACGTCTTTAGCCCGATTACCAGCTTAGTAAATATGTATAAACGAAAGCGCTAAACGAAGTAACTAGACAAAAAAAGTTTCAGATGTATAGCAAAATGAGAAGCACTCATGCCATGACTTGGCTGATTGCACGTTTACATAGTCTGTTGCTTACGATTTACTGCCCAGTGGAAGTACTCCCTTTCAGTTTTGTTTTTTGCTGTCCTGCAATCTCCATAGTTCGATTACACTACCAACTTTGCGGATTAGAGTGTTATTGAGCACACTCCGCCGTATTCCATAGTTCTCACTAAACTAGTTACTTGCCATTGCCTGTCCACTCAGGGTAATAGACTGCCGCCTTCGCCAGAATTGAGAGGCTTGGTGACGGGTGGAAGAAAAGAATATTTTTATTCGAAAAAAGAACAAAAGCGAAAGCAGCAACTTATTGGAAAATATAGGAGGTCACTTGTGACCTAAGCCAGCTTCAAGTGTAGTCGTTAGCGTTTTGCTGTAAGCGGAATTTTGCGTTCACTTCGTTAAAACCGTCGTTTTTTGTATATGTTTGAAGATTTTTACTTACTTCGATGTTCTTGACATGTTCAACTCAAATAGAACTCCTCCTCACTTTTCCTCGTCGTGTGCGTGACCGCCCTTTAGCCTACTGAAAATAAGTAATCAGATAATTTATGCGAACAGCAGAAGTAAAACGCACATAGTAGCAATACTTTCAAGTATACTACTGACGTCGATGATGGTAATTGATGCTGTTGGCGCGAAATATCGTCGGCGTGCTATCATAAGGGGCAAGACAGCGTGACGATGGCGTTGGCACGACGATGATCGCTGACCACGATGCACATGGTGATGGCACGACGACGAGTGCTGCGTTTCCCATACGGCATGCAGACATCAAGAACACGACGGTGTGATGACGGTCCGATGACGGCAGCATGGTAACGGCTGCACGCGCGGTTTCTTTCCTGCTCGCATACTCCAGGCAAGCCATAAACTCCTGGGACTATTGGCTTTAATGTTGTGTATGTCAATCGCGTGCACTGTGACAGTCGTTAAAGCGAAGGCGGGGTAGCAAGCTAGACGAAACTGCGTATATTGACAAGCCCTTGACAAGAGTCTTCTGCGACTAACGTGCCCCGCAAACGACGTCCCCGGCAAAGGAGACACGATACAAAGTGGCACGACCACCCACACCATCTAAAGCTTGAGATGCCACAAAGCTCTCGCGCGTAAGCTGGGACGTCTCAAAGAGCTATGGTTCGAGTTGGGGGATGAAAGAGCTCCGTCACTCAGTTTCGCGAGAGCGCGTGCCATTTGCATCAGCACCATTCGAATATTGGAGTAAGTCCGGCCGGCGAATACCACGCAAACGCTCGAAAGAACTGCAGAAAGCTATTGCCCTTAAAGATAGAACACTTCTGGAGGCTATGTTGTTCCTTCGTGCAGTCATTTTAGAGTCACCAATGCACGTATTTCCGAACAACTTGCCCACTATATAACTATGGTCTTCCGTTTTCTGTAGGTATCAATCCTGAATATACATATGGTCCTGAAATACGTACATCCTGAGAATGCTTTTTTTTTGAACGTCTCATTGCGTCATTTCATTCTCCTGTAGGGGCCCAAATAGCCTTTGCTAAATTTGTAGGCCCTAACAGAAGAATACGCGTTTCACTATGTAAAAGTCATTGAGAGTTCATTGGTCGATCTGCCACAAGGCAGGAGACCCACCATGCACCACCTTCCTATAAAAGCAAACCAAATATAGGGCAGCCGCAAATTGAGAACAAAAGTTATCGTCTACATACTCAACATCAAATGAAATGCCCAATAAATGCAAGCGCCTCCAAAAATCACTTGTCACACTTCTGCGTTCCAAGAAACAAGGATGTGGCTTCGAGGTCTCCGGAAGCATGCTTCAAACTGACAAGCAAAGCATTTTACCGGAGATTTCGCAAGCAATAGCTTCCGCCTTTCTATTCTCTTTGCCACTAGTAAATCCAGAAAAAAACAAAGCTGAAATCCCAAACATAGGATAGAACTCAAAACCCAACCAAGGAACGACTGGAAGAAAGAACCGGGATAGAGAATAACGCCATGAGGCATAGATAAAGCAAGTCGGTTCCTCGAGGCACACGGGCACGGGGGGTCTCTGGAGATCATCTGTCGCCCATGACAGACGATCACACGCCAAGTGCACCGCTTGGAGCGGAAAGCTCAGCAACGCTTTGTATAACAGCCGGGAAGCACCGTCTCAGTCCTCTACGACTTTCCGCTGCCCCCGGCGCCAGCTTTGCCTGAGGGACAAAAGGCCACGGCGCAACATTGTACGCATTCTCCAAGCAACGCCTCCTCGGGGAGAGAGGGAAGCACATGCCCATAATAACGGGAGCGTAAACGCGAAATGAGGAGAGTAAGGATCGCTCAGGCACTTCCATGGCTCAGGCATCGCCGCTCGGCCGTTGTACACCGATCTGCCCGCTGCCCAGAAAGCGCGTGGTGTCACAGCCATTCGCGCCTGTCCCTCGGCACTCGTCAATCGCGCTGCAAGAGCGCCGGCGTGCATTTGCTCTGACGACTGCTTTCGGCTGAACCGTTGAAACGGGCACTTCTGGCGGCAGGCGGGGCAGTGGTTTGTTCGCGTGGATTTTAGTACGGGGTAGGCGTAACGCGTGTTTTTTTAACGAATTGATCTTAATGCTTTGTTCGCGAAGCCCACCATGGCACCAGGCCTGAGCCTATTTCGCACGCGCGCGGACGCCACCACACCCACCTACCCACCCACCCACCCATCTAACCCTCCCCTCCCCCTCCCCACACACACATACAGTAGCGCCGTCTGCGGGAAGCGCCCCATTTACGTATAGGTTGGCTGCTTCTTCGCAGAATTCAATAAACGGTGACTTTGAGCGTCAGCCACAATTTGGTCAAATAAATCGACGTCTTGCGCGAAAGCAGCACGTATGGAGATGGTAAGATTGAGATCAACGCTTGTTGTATGATCTCTGTGTAACGGAACAAATTGTCTAAATGCTTAGAACGACAGAAAGCTGAGCTAGTTGGTAAGGATTCATCATGCAAAAAAGAAGTGAGGCGTGCAGACAGGACACAAGAGTAGAGAAGTAATATAATGTTTAATGTATAATGTATAGTGTATAGTGTATAATGTAATGTGATGTAAAGTATAATGTATAGGCATAAAAATAATGTCTCAATGCAGCGCTCGCACGGACTCGAAGTGAGTAAATGTGCGGATGTTTCTATGCAAGTCTGTGCGCTATGTTTCTATTTCCCTGCTGTCAGTAATCTCTGTGCTTGTTTGCTTTTTATTTGTCGTATGGTTCCTAATGTTTTTATAAGGAATCTATATTTAGGAACAGCTGCGAAACATAACACAATTAAGCCGGCTATGGTGCAATAAACGAGCTATGCAAAAGTTTCGCACCTATTTGGAACATTTAGCGCGAAGCTGCTAATGGCTAGCTCCCCCAGAATCATGTACGTGTGTTAACACAACACTATCATCACCACGATTGGCTCCGGCATCGTGGTCTTTCACAACTATCTCGTTGAAGCCCCTCGGCGCTACCGCGCGAACTTGCTCATGCCACTGCTCCCGCGTTCGTCATCGTCAATATTAATTAGTTAATTAACACAAATACGCCTATAATTTTACAGCAAATTACAGCGAAGCTGTTAAGGGCTAGTCCCCCCAAGATTGTGTCCGTGTGTAAGCACAAAAGTACCCATACGTGGGCCGATCCCGAATATAGTGCGATACCATGACGACTCGCGGCGTAGATGCAGTTCGCTATTAAGGGGCTCACATACGCAGCTTCGAGGGTCATTTTTCTGCTCAGAGTGGAAGGGTGCTGAGTTTTTTATGTTGCTAATTCAAATGCTTTATAAATAAACTTTAAAATCATTTACATGTCGAAATTGCAAAACTTCACCCGAGTACTGTTGCACTCACACTTCCTTAGCAATTAATGAAGGGAAAATCAGACATCCACCCTTTCGTAGCAACTGCTACAAAGGAAACCCATATGGGCGACTCTGACGACAATTATTTCGAGGAACCCGTATGTATTTCCTTTGCAGCAATTGCTACGAACGGGTGGATGTCTGATTTTCCCTTCATTGTTTACTTCTCTCCACCTTGCAGGCTTCCGCAGAACTACAACGTCAAACAGTTGCCTTCGCTTTAAGTTGTTGACAAATTCGACTGCGCCCTGGCATCTGCTAGCCGCCTGATTAGCTCAGGTGGTAGAGCGGCTGCCACGGAAAGGCGGTGGTCCCGGATTCAAGTCCCACACCAGGAGTAATTTTTCTTCAAATCTGAGGCCTTTCTTTCTAGGAACACGTATGGGTTTCCTTTGTAGCGATTGCTACGAACGGGTGGATGTCTGATTTTCATTCATTAATTACGTCTCTCCACCTTGCGGGTCTGCGCAGAACAACAACGTCAAACCCCCTTAGCAGAAATCCTCAGACTAGCAGCATATATTATGTATTCGTTACCAGAATGTGCGGAAATGTTTATTACGAAAGTAGTAACATTCAAGGACTCTTAAAAGGATGGGTTCAAGAAAATGTTCACAGGAAGGCTAATATATTTCTACCACACTTTGGAGATAGATATGGCACAAGTGGCATTAGTCCTGTGATTTCAGGCGTGAGTTCACTGGTACCCATGAGTTAAAGTGAATGATTAAAAAAGTTCCCAATTGTTTAATTTGTTAACAGGGCACTGCTATTCAATGATGAAGTTATTTCTGCATCTCCAGATAATCAACGGAAGAGGCTGAATTGAGCTTTAGATACAATTCAAAGATAAAGCAACCTTTATTAAAAACAAAGATAGTGAAAGAAAGATCAGTTTCTTCTAAATGCCTTATATATCGCCTTCCCTCGTTGTCGGGTCTCTGTGTACATGCCTGAATACTTACATTTAATAGCCCAATTTTTTCCCCTCCATACTGTTCTTTCCATAGTATAATGTAAGATTTTGCTGATTAATGCGCACTCCTCGAGCTTTCAGACTTACGTTTCTTTTCATAAGAGGTATTTCAATGTGATTTTTATAAGTTTGTGCATCCTATAATTTCCGTATGTTTCTCTTTTGCTCTCTTTTTACGAACTGTTGCACTTACGGGTATATCCCATCTCTCATATAAATACACTTACATATATCCCATTTCTCAAAGCCGTAAGATGTGAAATCTCAAGACATACCGTTTTACCTGTCGATTACGCGTTCAATTTCCGCCGATCTAACGGTACAATTTGTGCCCGCAGCGCACACATAGCACAGTCACCTGCCTCCTTCGAATGCTCTAACCGTTCTAATGAACCACAGCCTCAGAAGTTCGCCCACGCGCTCACCATGGCGCGGGTGGCAGACAGCGGCGAAAGAGTAATAGGAAAGATTTACGGACGGAAGAAAAAATATGAAAGCGAAGCAGCCAGGTCAGTATCAAACCTGCTACGCGGGAAACCAACCATCGGGCAGGCTCCGTCGGTATAAACAAAAAAAGGCTCATACAAGGGAGAAACAGAAAGGAAGATACCTTGGAACAGCAGTAAAACTGGTCCAACGGCTGCCAGCATCTAGATGGCCAAGTTTGCATTGTTTTAGTGCAGGAATCTTTATTTCTTTGTCTTTTTTTATTTCTTTACTTTTCGTGGCTCGTGTGGCTTTGAAAGAACCGGCAAACGGTTAGAAAGAAGGTCCAGCGTGGCCTGGGTGCACAATTCATCCCCTGGACCGTAATTAGATGTCCCGTTTGCCGGAAGCAATGTCCCTTTCTGCGCAGCAGTTCGAGCCTTTTAGATGCAATCGCGCGGCGCTCCACCCGCAGCGTCGGTAGTTCTGTGCGAAGGCTGCCTAGCGCAAGGTTTTTCGCCAACTATTTATTTCTTTTTGTTTTCTTTGGTTCTCGTCTACTTTGGCTTGTCGCAGTTGGCAGGTCAAGCAGAAAACAGAAACAATGGGAGTGGCGGGATAAAAGGGTCTCTCACGGCAGACTGGAGGAAGAGAAGAGTTCCACGGTCAACCGCAGAAAGGCGATGAGCTGGTTGTTTGTTCTCGGATGAGGTTTGTTTGGCGAGTTACAAGTTCGCGTTTCCCGGGTTGCTATTGCTTTGATTCATGCGTTGTGCCATCGCATATTTTCGTCCTCGACTCGAGGGACCAAAAAAAATAGAAGAAACCCCTTTATCTCCCTTGGCTCACTAAGCATGCTGCAACGAGATTCTAGTTTTGTTAGCTTCACGTGGGTCTAACTCTCCCGGTTCCTGTGGTAGAACAACTATTGAACATATGGTATACCAGGTGCTCCTTTTTTTAGCTGCACCAAATTTTTGAAAATTGCCTGTGGAATGTATCACAATTCTAATCATTGATTTGAATTACTCGATTGGACGCTGTGGAATCTGGAGGACAATCGCAATTGCTGGCCCCCAGGTTTCGGACCTTGCCATTGGGTGCGGGAGTTGGCTGAGGTTGAAAAGGACTTTCAGATGAAAACTGGAGGTTTATTTACATTATTTACAGTGAGAGTAGAAAGAAATTAAGAGTCATAAAGTCATTACGAACCGGCAGCAACTCGGACGATGCGGTCCATTGCAAGAAGCTCGATATAGATGAATGAAGGCATGCTCTCCTGCTGCTCCCGGGCTCCGCTTTTAACGCCTTCGGTGTCTCAAGGTCCCGTCCTGTTCGGCCAATCGTCGAGCCTGCTCAGGTGCAGTCATTTTCGGCCAATCGGCGAGCCCGCTCAGGTGGCGTCATTTTCGGCCAATTGTAGGAGCCCATGCGAATGTAAGTCAGACCCAGCGCAGAGGGTCGCTCCTTGGGCACCAGTTATCCGAGACAAAACTTGTCTGCAGTATTGCCTTCCTGGTATGCAACTGCCGTCACAAAGGCCGACGGGGGGATTGCTCCCAGGGCTTCACGGTGCAATATGGCCAGCGTTGCCTCGCGGCTTGCAAGCGCCGTCACAATAGGCGGACGGGGGGAGACGGGTTGTCTTCTAGCGACCTTTCAGAGCTGCAAAGCAGCTTTCCTCGGGATCCAGGTTACCTGGAACCGTGCCAGGCTCCCGCTACATGTTCAGGAAGAGTCAAGCAGTGGTACAATAGCTCCACATAAAGGCGCAGGAGGTGGGAGACGCCAACTTGCTTCGACGTGCTGCGCCTCGGGAACGGGGTGGATGTGCTTCTGCGCTCCTTAATTAGGTGTGAAGCGATTCGATGCGGTCTGGTGAACTCGAAGGAGGCTCAGGGAAAGGTCCTGTGTCTAACAACGCTCATTACTTCTGTGAAAAATCAAAATGCGTAGTTGAATAATTAACAACACAACGCCAATTAACCTTTTACATATTTAAGGCACCCATTTTAGTCAACGAATCGCACCTAGTGAGTTCATAAGGTGGTTCCGCTGGAATGAAGTTTCTGAGCTACACTAGTTACGAAATAATAATTTTCAAACTGTCAGACGAAATACTTACTTTTGTGTTTCAGTGCTTAAACAGCGTTTTCATAGAAAAAGTAACTGCAACGCCAATGCATTTCGTGAGACACATCAAAAATGATATCTATAAATTGGTAAAGTTCTGAGAGTTCGTTCCAAGTGGACACGCCTTGCGAACTCACAAGTTACAATACGTAAATATGTGCCGTAAAATGATGAATTAGAAAGTTAACTAGCGTAACAATGCTAACCATTCAACTAAACATCTTAATTTCTCGTCGAAGTAATGGTCTTTCCATCGAGTAATCTAGATCGAGGGCTAGAATTGTGCCGTCTACCACAGGCATTTAAAAATAAATTGGCGCAGCTAAAGGAAAGCAAGTTACAGAAAGAATGCGAGGAAGCGACTCAAGATGCAGTAACGTCTTTTTCGGCCACCGGAAGTCGTGCTCGAGAAACAAAGACAACTTGATCTGGTCTTATCATGGGTGATGTTTAGATTGCGTCTTGAATAGCCGTGCTAGGTACGACATAAATTATTTCTCTAGAATGATGGAGATGCAGGTGCCATGATTGTGAAGGAAATAGCCGCCTAGTAATTTACAATAAAAGGGCCTTTTTCTTTGGGGCAGGGGGGAGGTGGGGGTTTTTGAAGCGACATACACTGTAGTAACTTGCTTGCTTGCCTTTCTTAGTAACTCAGGAGACCAATTGCAATGTATGCTCACTGACCTGGAGAGGCAAAGCAGAAGGGTGGGTCTGAAAATTAATCTGCAGAAACCTAAAGTAATGTTTAACAGTCTCGGAAGAGAACAACAGTTTACGATAGGTAGCGAGGCACTGGAAGTCGCAAGGGAATACATCTACTTAGGGCAGGTAGTGACCACGGATCCGGATCATGAGACGGAAATAATCAGAAGAATAGGAATGGGCTGGGCAGCGTTCGGCAGGCATTCTCAGATCATGAACAGCAGGTTGCCATTATCCCTCAAGAGAAAAGTATATAATAGCTGTGTCTTACCAGTACTCACCTGCGGGGCAGAAACCTGGAGGCTTACGAAAAGGGTTCTACTTAAATTGAGGACGACGCAACGAGCTATGGAAAGAAGAATGATAGGTGTAACGTTAGTGGATAAGAAAAGAGCAGATTTGGTGAGGGAACAAACGCGAGTTAATGACATCTTAGTTGAAATCAAGAAAAAGAAATGGGCATAGGCAGGACATGTAATGAGGAGGGAAGATAACCGATGGTCATTAAGGGTTACGGACTGGATTCCAAGGGAAGGGAAGCGTAGCAGGGGGCGGCAGAAAGTTAGGTGGGCGGATGAGATTAAGAAGTTTGCAGGGACGGCATGGCCACAATTAGTACATGACCGGGGTTGTTGGAGAAATATGGGAGAGGCCTTTGCCCTGCAGTGGGCGTAACTAGGCTGATGATGACACTGTAGAAGAGACAATACAATATAATGTGACAACGGCAAAGCGGCTTACGAATCTGGGTTCGATTGGCTGCACGCCGCGCTACGGAAGCAGGAAGAGTGGCATATAAAGTGAGTCGAACGGAGAGACGAAAAGTTCACAGCACTCGCGCCCGAGCACACTCTGAAGCGTTCACCATTCAGGTCATCACAATTGTTGACGCGGGCTGGTAGATCTCCAGAAACGCAGCACCCTTTTCGTGGCTTTGTACTTCGCATTCACATGATGCCACGGAGAGAAGATGTTACTTTCTGTGGAACGTCTCTCATCTGATTCCCTAGCTATAGCCGTTCGCAGGGTAGGCCTCGATAAGACATGCATGCTATGGGAAGTGACGCAACCAATGGTTTGTTTTCTTTGCTTTCTTTTTCTGCTATTTTTGTTACGATAGGCACAGTTCACCATTTCAATTCCAAATGAATAGGCAGTCGTAAAAGAAAGTCCTATTCGTATGCGACACATTAAGATTTTTTCGCTGTAAGTATGACAGGGTAAAAGTTTATATTGCATGTGTAGAAGTAGTGGCCACACCAGTACACTATACATACCTAATCCGTTAGGTATTTAACCATAACGCATTCTTGGCCAATTCTCCAGAATGGGAATGTCTCACTGTGTCACAAAGGTTAAAGAATCCAGAAATGTTGCCAGATGCGTGGGCTATATTTTATGGCGAATAGCATTCTTAGAATACCGCATGCGCTTTCCGTTATCTAATATGGGTCACTAACCATTTGCTTTAGATGAAATTGCTGAGGCTCAACGTACCGCACAGAGGGAGCGGTTGCTAGGTACACCAGCGGGTAGGTATATATTACAGTCAATTGAAGAATCGGTGGCTGTGTCGCACGATAGGGCGCCTCTACACGAGTTGAACGTGAACCTTAGGGCAAATATCATGGTTCGTCCATTTCCGCGGAATGTGCACCCCGTGCACAATGTAGGGAGGCGGGTCGCGAGAGCTAGGGCTTTGTTGCGAGAGGCAAAGGATCAGGAGGAGGAGTCTGCGTTTGTTGACGCCGCATGGATTAATGGTAAAAATGCTTATTCGGTGGTGGTAGTAGATGGCAAAGGGAGCGTTAGAAATGCTGCTTCCATTTATACCAAAGACCTGGGGGTTGCTGAACAGGTGGCTATTGCTCTAGCACTACTTGATTCTAGAAGAGTTTTGGTGTTTAGCGACTCGCGATCTGCGATTACAGCCTTCTCGAGAGGACTTGTTGCGGAACCGGCTAACAGACTGCTGCAGGGTAGGGATATCACTTCGCATACCGTTACTTGGTTCCCGGCGCACATGGGGACAGTGGAGGGAGCCCCGCGTAACCTCAACGAGGTGGCGCACAGGGAGGCACGAGGATTAGTGTGCCGTGTACTCCCTGAAGGGGCTGGATCTCCCGCTCCTGAGTACAGGGACCAACTGTTAACCTACAACGAAATCACCAAGCACTATTACTTAGGGCGCAGGGCATTCCCGTTGCCACATCCTAAATTAAGGAGGCCGCAGGCGGTTACATTAAGGCTTCTGCAGACACGGACGTACCCTAACCCGGTCATCATGAATAAAATTAATCCGGACTGCGGGGTTTCAGTCTATTGTAGTAAGTGTGGGGGTTTGCTCGATTTACAACACATGCTGTGGCGCTGCTTGGCGTTGGCCGGTGATCGTTCTCGAGGTGAACAGTGGTGGCAGCGAATGCTGCACAGTGAAGTGCTAGCGGACCAACTCAGGGCTGTCCAGAGGGCCCGTGTGATGGCAGAGGGGCTCGGCCTCTCTGTACCGACGTGGGAGCGGCCCGCATCAGTACCAGACTGATCCCTCAGGACCTCAATAAAGTTCTTCATACCATACCATACTAACCATTTGCCTTTACCTTTTATATATATGCAAATTTACATTGATGTTCTTCTAATAAGCTATCCCATTACCTCTCAGTCGTGAGTGACTTCCCCCAATTCAGACGCACGCAATTGTATTCCGTGTTCACACTGCTAAAGCGAACAGGCGAAAATTGTGACGCAACGCATTGTGATGGAACTCTTCAAATCTGTCGCATTGCTTGCTTGTCCTGAAGTAGCGGAGCAGTGCGCATAAGGCTTTCAGTGTTTTAATGGTACTGTGTATTTGTGTACTGTGTATTTGCTGTGCAAGGCTTCTTTGTCGATTAACCATTAATTAGGTTCGGAAATACGATGTAAAAGCTTTCGGCGTCAACAAAACATTGCGTGCGAACATCAAGGTGGCATCGCTAGTTGTTTTTAATTTTTTTTTTCATTTTCTCTAACCTACCAAGACTCCGCTTACGTTAAAGTCAACGTTTTCAGTATTGTATAAGTGTTACTTATATATAGAGCTGAACCCAATGTCCCTCGTTAGTGTTTCTTTGAGCGTTAATATTTTTTTTCTTTACTGTGCTTCCCCGTGTTCAAAGGCGACACACACGTGCTGTGAAGCGGCCATAGTTTGCCATATCATGCCACATCCAAGGACTGTGGTAAACTTTCATAGAATTGTTTTGTTATCTAACTGGTTGTGCAAATGAATCTTTTTGATTTCTTTACCAGTATGAACACTCCAAGACTTCTGCAGCAAGAGCGGGGATCGCTTGTATCATTTGTTTGCTGCTGTCTGATATATCGACGTGGAAGTTGAAGAGCCAACGGCATTCGATACCGTAAAAACAGGTCACGCAGAAACTCCTTTGGGAACTCTATAAGCAGGCGTCAGCATTGCGCCACTCGCTCATTTCCACGCATCCCGGTGTCATTATCAATGATATGTAACTTGATAAACCGTTATGAATTGATCGTTATCAGACTAGATCCGACTAGAACCATATCGGACTAGATCCTACCCTTATCAACCCTCACAGGTCGTTAGCAACCTTATCGGACTCTAACCGAGGCATATCAACACTTATCGATTGGTATCAACCTTATCGCAGTTGATCCGATCCTTATTAACCCTTATCTGTCCTTATCAACCTCATCTGGGATGATGCGACCTTCATCAACTCTTATTGGTTCTCATCAACCTTATTGGGCTTGATGCGACCCTTACCAACCATTATAGGTGTTTTTTAACGTTATCAGAATTGCCACGAGCATTATAAGCCTTTATCGCTCTTCAGCAATTTATCCATCCCCCTCGACCCATTATCAACCGTGATAAGTCCCATCTAAACCCTCATCCTCCTTATGAGCTGATTGACTGCTCACTGACGACTACCAACGTTGTTCCTTTCGAATATGTTCTGCTTTGTACATTAATTTCCTTATGGCGATTTGTCCTATGTGATCGATGGACGGGTTTTCTTGTTGGTTAGGCACAGAAATGTTTACGCATTTCAAGCAACCGCGAATACCAGAGCGGCCATTTCAAAGAGCAAGAATGCGAACGGAGACCAACTGTGTGCCCCAGATTAACGTACACCCTCAAATGGTTCTTCGCTTCGCGCGCGTGCAACTGACTCGGCATCGATCACACGCTGGCGCGCGCCTCGCGAGATGTATTGTGGCTAAACAAGTCTGATAACTGCCCCTTCTTTTCTCTATTCACTCTTTTGCTCCTCAACGAAACGTATGCTAACGCGAGGGCTACGGCAATACAACAGACACCAGAGCAACGCCATTGAAAACTGGCTCCATTAGCTAGGCACCGTGTGAAAAACAAACGAGTATGTTAGAGGGAACGCGGCGGCGTTCACGCTGACTCTTGATGAAACTCGGTGAAAGTTTACGCAGCTTCTGCACTTAGCATGACGTGGTTATTGCCTCGGAGATTTAACTCCGTTTATGCCAATCAATGCTGTCTTTCGTTATATCTCGCTTCGAGGCAAGCACTTAATTGTATATCGACTTCGGTGTCAGAAGCGACCATTTTATTAACTACAGGGGCTAAGTGCCAGCGTGATTTTAGACTACCATTTGGGTATCAGAAAAAAAAACTGTAGAGCACAGCATTACTTAGACGTTAGCCTGGTTGGGTTCTCGTTGAAAGAGCTCATATCGTAGAGCACTCGAAGGATAGCGAGAAACAAGAAACGAAACACGTCAAAAATGCACGCTGCTCGGTGGGAAAAAAATACTGAGTTTCGAAACTATAAGGCATAAATAAGCCGCAGTTAGAGTTGATAATGGTGGGATAAAGGTGATAATGGGGATAATACACAATATATAGATTTTAATGAAGAAGGATATTGGGCCCACCTCTGATATAGAGTAAGAACAAGAACTGGCTAATCATTATGCCCTACCATATATTAGTGTTAGTTGCCGTGCATTTCCTTAGGCGCTTGGACATCCTGTAGCTATCAACCTCTCGCGTGGTGTCCTCTAAATAATTTTTCACGAGTTTTAAGAGAGCAACACTTATTTCTTAAAGTTGAAGGTATAGCAAATGAAAGAAGAAGCACCCCGCCTTGCTGTGTTAGTATGCTTCGAAAGACGAACTTCGGGTGCAATGCAAGAGAGTACAAGAATATGCTATTTGCATTGTGTTCAATGTCTTGCAGTTTCTGGCGAAATTTGAAGTCTACCGCAAAAAACTTAAACGATGTAGGCAACAGTGTCGTGCAGGCACTCGGAAACAGACATGTCATTAAGAGTATATTTTGGACTCTAGAGCGGTCAACTTTCATGCATGTTAAATTCGTGTTAGCACGCCTAAATTTTTTTTATTTCGTTGACTCCTTATCTTTGTTATATATAATTACTCTGGCAGAACGCAGCATCTGCGTTGCTCAGTTTTGTATGATTGTCTAAATGTGCGCGGATTAACGTGGATAATCACACTGACAGCGTTTTTTTTTTTTTTTTAGTTTGCTCATGTTTTGTTTTCTTTATTAATAGTTTCGCCTTGGCCGTACCCCAAGTGCAAGGTAAACAAGTAAATTCGGATTGGTTTAGCTTTCATTTAATTCGTATTAGTGCGATGCATTCATCTTTGAATGGAGCCACCATTTCAACATTTTCCTGTTGCTATCCCGGTGACAATACAGTTTCCAATTATGTGCCACAGGAGTGATTGGGTATGTACGCCTGGGTATTTGCCCTATAGGTACGTGCTATGTGGCCACATGTTATGCGGCTTTGGGTATGTGCCAGGGTGTTTTAGCATGTTTTCAAACTTATACTTTGCCATTACAGGCGTTTTATCTTACTTATTATAAATATAAGCATGGCAACCTGTAATCTCTTTATAACCATTCGCTACACAACGCTTGCATTTTCACACAACCGTTCTCCACAAATCATGAATACTTCCCATTACGTAAATGTCAACTACAGTTCGGTCTGCCAATTTTTTAGTGCCTCACTCGGCACAGCTACAATATTCGTTCACACTTTGCCCCGTCTTTCATATTTGCTGGCTTCTTGATCAACAAGCCATTTCCGGTGTCGGCGCTGACGTCGGACAGGGGCAGGCTATGGTGCCTAGCTACCATGAGCCGCCATCGCATTTTTTTACCGCGTTGCAAAGACAACGCAGTCGTGGCCCAATGAGTGCGGCACCTGGCTTGGCTTCGTGACGCGCGTGGTTCCATTCGTCGCCGCTGGAACCCCACCTGTTTATGAGACGGGTACAAGCAGCTCTTTCTCAGGCTTCCGGTTCTTTAAGAAGGCCTAGCTTGTCGGACGTTTCGAACAGACCGCTAAGAAAAAAGCATTGCAAGGACTCCTGCCGGCCTAGGCCAATCTCTCCCTCACTGGAAGGGCGGTGGTCGTTTATTCATAGTGGCTCGAGCTTAAGATTTTACATAGCGTTTGCCACCGCTTCTTTTTGATACTCGATGCAGACTGCAACGGGTCTCCACTCTTCTATAAACTGCTTCAGCATGACATGTCACACGGCAAATACAGTTTGAATATTAAGACATGCTGCAAATAGGGGGCAGGATTGAAAGAGATACTGCGCTTTTGTGGTGTTGTGGAACGACCAGGCGGAATCACGTGCACTTTGAGGAACAGCATGAATGGTGAAGCGCTCGCACGCTGTCCGCGCGAAGAGTAAGGCTTTCGATGGCAGCCGTACCAGTCTGACAGTTTCGCATTGGAGGCACTCCTCCTTAGGAAAAGCCCACGCACAGTATCTTCAGAGAAGCTGCTTCCTCTGCTTATGGAGTTCCCGAGTGTGTTCCAGGCATCTCCGCGAAAGGCGCCCTCGAACCGCTTACGCAGTACATTTTGCTAACTTTGGCGACAATAAAGTGACTCCATGTTCGAAGCCAGTGGTAAGGTAACAGCGCAGTCGGTGTATATAGCATGCTGGTGACGAAGCGTCGGATGAGTTCGTTTCTTCGCTTATGTGCCAACTCTCGTGGATGCGCAAGAATTTGCGGCCGGTTTCGTATCAGCTACGTGAGCGCTGACTCTACAATTCCGACCTTTCCTTATTTGCGTTTCTAAGCACCAGTGCAAAAGTAAGTAAATATATACCGCGTTGCCGTAACATTATCCAATGTTTGCATGATCATTATCGTCAAAGTCTGGCATTAAGGACTACAAAAATCTATCTTATAACTTTCTTTAGTCCTTATTGTTACCCACGCGTATGCTAAAATGGTATTTCACTATATGCATTGACACTATGGTTCCAAGTGCTAAGATGATAATTGATCTTTCGCAAACGATAACGTACTTCTAAAGTGTCATTCAACTAAATCTCATCTCAACTTCAATTTTTTTTTTCGACTGACAAAGATGCATTCATTATGTCTAACTGACAATGCTGTTCAACTGTTTGACTACGTCTTAAACAAGATTTACCGGCATTTGTTCCCTTGGCTGTGCCTAACCAGTGCTCCAAGAATGCTGCGGAATAAAGAAAAGGGCGCGGGGGGTGCAGTGCAGTTATTTTTCGAAAAAAATATTATGTGCAACTATAGCAAGCATGCAGCACAGAAAGTGTATGCACTCAAAAACACAATGCATTTGCAATGTAGGATCTGAGGATAAAAATAAATGCCGCACAATAACAAAGCAACATAAAACTGTCCTTTCCATACATGACCCTGTGTAGACACGAAGTACGTGAGAAAGTGATGAGGAGACTCTACTTGACTTTTTTAGCAAACCGTAAAAAACCGAAGAAAACAATGCCCCGGACAACTGGTATATTCACGCAAGTATACGCTTCTTAAAGAATATATGTATATATATAGGCAGGTTACGGCACAATTTGCAAAAATAATCATTCCTGCCCTAATTAAGCGATAAACCATATTCATGGGCGTCTTATTGCGGTTTCAAGACAAACATCTCCGCAGATAAGCCAAGCATTGACCATCAAGGAGCGAAAGCCTATTATAAAAAGTAAGTATGCATAGAATAAATCGTTTTATACATGAGTCAGGATGAAAATGGCACAAAGAAATGATTACACGTGGACTCGCTCGAAGAGCAAGCGTCGTTTTATTATTGTTTTTTGCGCAGCAGACAGTAACGGCGAATTTGCGCAATAAATACTAAATGAAGGTCGCCAGAGAAATATTTGTAGAACCACAGGACACACCCAACGAAGTGCAGCTAGGACGCGAGCTGTTTAAATCTGAAGCATTGCATATACTATTCTAGCTTAACATGAAGCACCATCAGACATCCCCCACCAAAGGGGAAAACGATAACTTTTCATGTGAAAATGCTTATCACCGCGAATAGAAGCGTCAGGGATTGGCAATCTGAACCGCTGTAGAAAAGTAGGAGCTGCGGAGGGAAACAAAGTTACAGACGGTACGGCTGGGCCAACAACAAAATATTGTGTGAAAGCACATCTTTTTGCACCAAATCAGCAATTTTTTGCACCAGGTTAGGCATTGCTTTAGCGGTTGCTAATTAAATTCTTTGCAGCCGCGATGTCGATGTTAAGCTGTTGTCTGATCGTACACATGATATGCATAGGCATGCATGCACACTGGCTTGCATAATGCACAAGGGTTACTCCGTGGACACAGCTGGAGGATTGGAGACTTGCACAAAGACTGTTCTGTCAAACCGTCTACTGAGCCTACTGGCCAGTTTTCTAGAGCAGCCTTCGCACTTGTATAAAGGGTATGTGAGGGGAAATCATGCGCACCGCTATACAGTTGAACCGAAGAAGGCGGCCAGGCTCGCGTGTATATTTATAAACATTGCTCACAGAGTACAAAGGCACTTTAGTTTGGGCGAGCGAAGACTTGCACGTTCCACACACGTTAAACGAAGAGAATTCTTTGACGTCGGGAAAGACCAAAGCCAAGGTCGCGTACATGGGGGCCGTGACGCTGTACAAGTGCTTCTTGTGCCACAGTCTCACACACAGAACACGCAAAGCCAACAGGGTTGTCGATGAAGTCTCGGTTGAAGATGGCCGTCGCAGCCATTGCCAAAGACAGACGTTCCCGGGCTTCCGTTGTTTGTATGCAACGTCCGCAGCTAATCGGGCTTGTCACTGTTCATCCGTTTTGGTATCGCACTTGACAAGCTTGTGCAATCAGTCGTTTTCCAATCGCTTCTGTCGTTCTTTAGCAATTTGGTAGGTTAGTAGGTTGGTAGGCTAATAGTGCTTTTCTACTAAAAAGCTTTCACAAATCCCAATTAACAGGGTCCGAGGCCGAAGAGTTTACCGAGCAGAGCAGTGCTAATGTAAATGTTTTGGAAATCGGCTGCCGGTGGGCATTGACGGTGCGCCTTTTGTCTCTACGCGTGCTTTATCGATGGTACTTTTACTTTCTAGTTTATCGTATTTTCTCTATTGGCAGACGTTCTTCTAGGATTCAGGAGACCGGCTGCGACAAGTTTGTTTGCGACTCGCAGCGCTTGCCAGCCACGACTTTGGCAGGTGCAGTCATTCCTTACTGCAGCGTATGTGGGAAAGGAAGCTGGGACCAGAGCTCTTGGCCTTATATTGCTGACATTTTAGCACTAACTTTAATTTTATATCGCTTGCCACTTTTGTACGAAAGGTGCGGTGTGCAGACCGCCATTGCCTACGCAACCAGGTATTCTGGAAGTGTACAGTCAGCCCCTCTACCGGCCTCAAGCTCAAAATAGGCACCAACAAGCTTCATGTTTGTCAACGAAAACTTATGAAATCGCGCGCCACCCAAGAGCATGGCCGAAATAAAAAAAATAAATAATTCGCGACTATCAAGCCACAATAATATGCT
This sequence comes from Dermacentor variabilis, assembly GCF_050947875.1. Lineage (NCBI taxonomy): Eukaryota > Metazoa > Arthropoda > Arachnida > Ixodida > Ixodidae > Dermacentor > Dermacentor variabilis. The sequence goes on along the minus strand of NC_134571.1, from coordinate 111,207,014 downwards.
GCTGAGCTTGATTTCCTCCTGTGTGTCGATAAAACACCGAGGGGCAATAGCATCATGGCGCTGCCAGAACCAGCATGCTCGCGGTAGGCAATGGTAGGTAGCTTTTTTTGTGATATTATGGCCTGGAGGAGGTTTATGGGCATGCCGCATTCAGCCACTATACCAGGTGTTTTTTTTTTTTGCGCTGGAGTTCACAGAATGTTGAAAAATCACTTTTTGCATATATAGCAGAAATTGACTGCCCGAGCTTGATTGCCCACAGAGACGGAGATTACTCGCCGAAGAAATTACAATCCGCATTTCCCTAATGAACAAAATATTAGTAAATGAAAATTTCAGCTGAACTACTTTAGCGCATTTACTGCAACTTGTGCATTGAAAGCAATTAGTTTTCAAGGTAAAACCATTTGAAGTGAATTGGCCGTTGCATTAGTAATGGAGAAAAGCGCCGTCAGACTTTCATAAAACAGCACCTAGTTTCATTTACTTGCTTGTTATCCAAACGTCTGTATAATGCGTTTAAGCAAGAACATGACAGCAATCCGGTGTACATATTTGAGCATTTGTGCGGCGAGTATGTCACCAACTCGTACCATTACCAGAATTAGTCGCAAGTAGGTATGTCTTGTAAACTCGCCGATATTTGATAAATTACAACATGTGCCATAAACAAATCAATTTAAAAACATTTGGCAATCAGGTTCGTGCATTTCTATTTCTCGTAAAATATGCTGCCAAATATGTCCTCCCTTCCATTAATTCGGCTCATGAAGTAGAATCGTGCCGCATATACGACTGGTGAATTGTAAAAACTATTTTAGCGATAAAAAACACCCAATTTTTAAAACAGATTCTGTGGTTAATATTTCTGTTTCCTTCATTTCTGACACCCTCTACAGTTTGGGACGTAGGGAATGGCTATCGCAATAATCAAATTGTCATAAATACTGATGTTCTGGTTTCGGGCTACGATGGCGCGCGGTGACATTGGAATCATTGCGCTTTATAAGTTCACACTCGATGATTTACATTCAGGCAAAAGACCAAATTAACGCAAACAAACCTACACGATGTTAAAGGCGGACATACGGGAGGGAAAGCGTGTTAATAAATTAAAGGCAAATAAAACATTATCGTATGGGTGTGAAAACCTCTTAGACAAGTAAGAGCAACAAGCAAATAACCACGTAATACCTGAGAAAGAACAAACAAGTAGCACACACTGCTACATTAGCGTTCATTCGCGGTGTAATGGCTTCCCGTAGACGGAAGAACCAGCTTCTGAATGGGCGTTGTAGCGTTGTGGAAAGCACATTGCCGGATTCCTGATGAAGATAACGGTTATAAAGAAGTCACTCTGCTGGCCAAAAAGTAAGAAATGAAAACAAAAAAAAAACTAGTTTTGAACAAGCTAGGTCGTTCTGCTAATGTTTTCGCATTTTTTGGCAATCAGTCGGCAAGTAGAGTTTTCCTCATCACAGCTCAGCTGTAGAGCTCATTACCAAAAAAGCGCACGTGCAGCAAGCGTGAAGGCCAGAATTTGGAATGGATTGTTTTCGCCTAAGTGCACGGACGAGCGAAGTAAAGCAGAAAGTTCCGCCACCACGGACGGATGCCTCTGTTAGCATATCGGGACGCTCACGGAATTCACGCACGCTATCGCGGCGGGCAAAGAATGCGCGGAGGGCACGCAAGACCGACATAGGGAGACCAGCAGCACAGCGCTCGACAGCGCGCTTTCTCGCCATGGGCCGAAGCTGTGAATTCGGCCACACGCATCGCGAATTAAATGTCAGGCACTAACGCAATTCACTTCGTATTGACGCCTGAACTTGGGAAGGGCTAAGCGATACGGGGGCCATATATGTGCCTGATCTAATCAAATCCAAATAAAGAACGTTTACTCACTATTTCTATACTTGAGCACAATTGAGGCACAGTTCACATCAGCATTTGCAACTGCGCTTGTATCAATATACTGCTGAGTTTTAGACAATGAAATTTGAACAGATGAGAGCTTTGCATCCGGGTTCGTAAATTAGGCAAAAAGTTACTAAATTCAGCCAGTTCTAGACTCATTAGCCAAAACGTTCGTTCTTGGCGCCTCAGTCAGGTTTTGGCGGCGTAAATTTGCAGTAAATTGCCATGCCAAATTTCTCAAATAAATTTGTTTTCATTCAATACATGTTACCGAAGGGGAATTTAAGTGCTTCTATTTATTTGCAACTTCTCAAGGCATACTAAAGAGCTTGTCCGGTATGAATCTGGAACCATGAAAAAAGCCTTTCCTGCAAAGCACAATTTGGCGATCTGCATGTACCTTGCGAATCATCATCTCAATTTTCATGTCCCCTGCAGGACGGAGGCCTCTCCTTGCGATGTCCAATTACCTCAGTATTGCGCTAACTCATTCCAACTTGCGCCTGCAAATTTTCTGATTTCATCCCCGAACCTGTTTTTTTGCCGTACTCGACTGTGCTTCCCTTCTCTTAGCACCCTTTCTATAGCAGTAATAATCCACCGGTTATCTGCCCTAAGTAGTACATGGCCTGCCCAGCTCCATTTTTTCCTCTTAATGAAAACTAGGATATCGGCTATCCCCGTTTGCTCTGTGATCCACACCGCTCTCTTGACATTATGACTAAAATGTTTTGTTCCAACGCTCTTTGCCTGATCCTTAAAATGTTCTAGAGCTTCCTGGTTAACCTCCAAGTTTCTGCCCAATATGTTAATATCGGCAGAATGCAATTATTATTTACTTTTCTTTTCAACGATAGCGGCAAGCTCCAGGTCATGATTTGAAAATACCAGCAGCATGCGCTCCAACCCATTTTTATTTCTTAAATTTTATTTTGGGTGACCCGAATCAGCTGTGATTGACCTAGATAAACGTACTTGTTCACATATTCTACAGGCTGATGACCGATAACATATTCTTAGTTTCTTTCCTAGCTTTCGAACATTACCCTCTGTCGTCTGCCTATTCATCTTCAACCTAACTTTTACACTTTCTCAGCTAATGTCCGCAATCATTTGTTGCAATTCTTCCCCAGTGTTGCATAACAGGACAATGTCATCCGCGAACCGAAGCTTGCTCAAACATTCGTGATTGATGCTCACTCCTAAGTACTGCAAGTCTAAATGCATGACTGCTTCTTCGAAGCATGCGGTAAATAACATTGGAGAGATTGTGTCTCCATGCCTCACCCGTTTTTTTGATAGACAGTTTTCTATTTTTGTTGTAGAGAACCAAGGTAGCTGTGGAATATTTGTGATGTGCCCTAAGATACTCACATATGTATCCTCCTTGATTACGCAGTGCCTCCATGACTGCTGGTATCTTGCAAATTTACCCCCAAGAAGTTACAAACACTGGCTGACATATTCATTTTATTCAGGACTTGTGCAGACATGAGTTTAAGCGATGCAAACCTTACATGGGCGAAAATGTCTGTCGGAACATCCCATATATATGAATCTGACAAGAACTTTACAATTAATGTCAATTTGTCGTTTTTCATGGATTCCCCAGCTTCCAAATACTCAGGACAAGCTTTTCTTGCTCAGAATTGGAAAACATGCGCAATAATCATCTTTGGAAGTCTAATTTTATTGGACATTAATTGGTCTTTTCCAACATCTAAAATAAAAACGAATACTGTAAATGACTGTCCGTTTTGCGTCTCTTCTTAGCAGGCTAAATGCGAGCAATGCATTAGCGAGAATCTGTGGTTGCAATTAAACATTAAAGCCACAAAGCTCGATAGTAAGACAGTTATTGTGTGTCACCGTGTTAGAACGTTGTGCCTAACATAATGTTATAACTTTGTCGCCCCTCTTCAGTGACGGTCGCCCAAAGTTCGCACTACTGTCTTTAGTGGGGTATTAAAACATCGATTCTAGTATAATGAGCAATAAACCCGCAAAACTGTGGCAGCTGCGTGAGCAACGTTGTCCTTTAAATGAATCAATGGCGGGAATACTGCCCGGGAGCATGGAACACCTTGAACAAGAAGCACGAAATATATAGATATAACAACGAGTCTCGGTGCCATTTCCGGGCTCCGCTATCGTAGCTCGTGATCGTAATTACTTCCGGAAGTCACCTGATTACTTTGCCAATTCCGTAAGTACATCAAGAAAAATATAGAAAGAGAGAATGAGAAATAGAATTTGGTTTTCAGCAGAGAAATGGCTGAGCTCCATTCCATTTTCAATCTCCATTTTTTCTTTGGAAGGGAGAACTTCATCGACAACTTCAGCGAATAGTGCTACTAGTGCTGCTGATCGCTGATGCCGCTGATCTGGGCCACAAAATGGCTCCGATCATTCTCGTTCTATACGAAAAAAAGAAATGCCCAACTACCTGAATTCTTTAGTGCCAGCCGTTTTTCTTTTCATCGAGTCGCATTAAGACAGCACCACAAATAGTTATTAAACGTTGCCACTCCTTAACGTGCAAACAAGACAGCTCTGTACTCTGTATTCAGGTTTCTTCATAACTATAAAAGCTGTTCCGCACAGAGCACCGAATCAATAAATTTTTTTCGCAGCCAAGCTGTATATGGCCAGCTGATTCGTCCGTGTGTCCGTGTGTCTGTCGCCTGTACGCCGAAAAATCCTCCAGCACAGCCCTATGCGCATGCGCGAAAAAAGAAAGACAAAGAGAAACACACGATCGTCTGCGCCCCTATTGACGTCGCTGCTCTCCGTCGCAGCCGAGCACGTGCGAAGTAGTTTCTCTCCGGCTCCGAAGTGGGTAGGCCACGCGTCATACGTACTCCTGAGGAGCATGCAGCTTTCGAGCAGCAATGCCGCGAGCAGCATCGGACACGAGCTTGTCTACGCCGTGCCAGTGCTGCCGGCCGGGCATAAGAACAGGCTTATGCAGCCGAACGCAAGCAGCAACTGCGTACCGAGGATCCGGCAGCCTACCAAGCCGTCGTTTAATGAACCATCGGGGCCGCATGTTTCAGCTTCACTGGTTAGCCATCTGTACGGGTTGCTTGGGCGGTGATATATTTTTCAATTCTTTACGCGTATGAATGAAAGGAGTGACACCTAGAAGTATTTCCCGAAGATTCAGGCGAACAGCATGGAGAGTCAAAGACATTTATTTATTTATTTATTTATTTATTTTACCATACTGCCGCTTTCAGCCGAGAGCCTAGCAGACAGGCATGAACACTTTCTTCTCCGTAGATAAATACATGTGGGAGCTACACAAAGAATGAAAAAGCAACGATATTCAACAAAATACAAAAGATAAGGTAGATAAGGTATAGAAACAGAACACTAAACAACGCAGCATAACATGAACAGCCGCCGTTGCACATCATAGACAAAGGAAAATCGTGAAATATTTGGGAACAAACAAGTGTATACAATTTTTTCTAAGTACTGTCAGTTAACATAAAGAGAATAGGGAACAAACATTAGTAGTCGTTAATAATCCCTTGTGATGAGCTCCAGCTTTGAAACGAACAGGGATAAAGAGTTTGTCGTTGTTAATGACGAGTTAAGTTCATTCCATTCTCTGATTACCCGAGGAAAGAATGAGTACCTGAATGCACCATTAGAAAAGTAATATTCGGTTAACGTATGCTCGTGTTGATGCCGTGTTATTCTAGATTGTGAATGTGGAATGTACTGGGTGATATCAATTTTAAACTGACGATGCAGAATTTACAACAGAAATATTAATCAATCTTGTTTTGCTCTCGTCGATAATGTGTTGAGGCCTGAGGAAGCTAAGAGACGTAAAGGTGAGCCAGTAGAACGATATTTGCTATGAATGAACCTGAAATGAAATTGAAATTTTTTACAACCAAGCCGTATATGGCTAGCTGATTCGTCTGTGCGCCCGTGTGTCTGTCGCCTGTTCCTTTGATATTTATTAAGTGACTCATTGGTCTAAGTTTCCGTTTAAACAATAATAAAGAAATGACACTATCCAGCGCACGAGGAGTATTTCTGAGAAATTAAGACTGAAAGGTCACAAGGACTCTCAGATACGTCCTTGATTATTAAATGACCAATTTAATATTGTTTAATATTATTTAAAAATTAATATTATTTAAAAATTTATTTTCGTTTGCTTTAGGAAGGAAATATTTTGATAGTTACTTCTGCAACTTGTTTATCGCAGGAATTATGCTTTATTAAATATTTTTCCCGTTTCCTCCTCGTGTATATTGTACGTTTTGCAAGATGGATTTCAGTTTTAAAAAGGGGTGTTTTGATAGATGAATCACGGAGCAGCAATATGAGACTGATGCGCATCAGTGCGTAACTTTCCTTTTAACGTCTTAGCTGCTTGTATTCTTGGTATTTGTGGCACTAATGTAATGATAAGGTCAGAATTATAGAGCGACAGGTAAGCTACATAGTGAGAAAAACAATTTTTGTCACATTTGGTTCAAACCTTCACGCCGTATTCCGTTTCGCATTCATTTTAGCAAGTTCAAACACGTGAAGTAGTTTGTGTTTGATGTGACCTGGCAACACGCAAGAGCAATGCCTCAATCTTTAAGCATCTCGTGTTTAGTCGCTTCGTCAATACAGGCAAGCACACTGCGCACAAGCCGGACAGACGCAGGCAATGCTTAGCACTTGATTTAGTGGCCTTAGATCGATGGCGCTTCAGCCTCAGGAAAATCTTAGGTCCTTAGCCAACATAGTCATTGCAAAGACGAGCGCTACTGGGCCTTCAAAGATTTCTAGAAGAGAGCGATATTCTCGGAAAGTATTGAATAGAGTGCTTAAATGTGATAGCACATTCCATGCTTTTCTTTTACCCGACTTTGGCCAATCCAATGCCTGCTCCTTTTTTACTTGACAAGATTTTAATCCGTGATTTCTTATGTGCCCTTCATTTAGTCGAGCTAAGTGACCGGACTTTGTGTTTACTTTAGTGCACATATGTGAGTGAACTCTGTGTTTTGTTTTGTTTTGACTTTTGTCTAGTGTGGCATTAGTCTACTTACGTGGCTGGACTTTGCGTTTTCATGATTTGGAGTTGTCTTTCAATTATAGTGTGACATTAGTGTACTTATGTTGCTGGAATTTGTGTTGTTATAATTTCATTATTGTTGTCACGATTTATTCATTTCTTTTTAAATCCCTATGTGAAAAGGAGTAGCCGGAGCCAATTAAAGGAGATATCTCCTAAATACCATGCAATAAAGAAAAGCACAATGCGGAAGATAATAAAGGCTCCCTCTGCAAGCATTGAACCACTACGCGCAACGGTGAAAAGCAAGTGAAAAGGCTGTTACACGCGCCCGTTCAAAAGCAGACACGTTGTTATTCTCTACGAAAGAGAGAAATCAGGTTGTACTGGATGCGGCACTTGCAAGTATAGCAGTTTATTCAACATGCGAATAATGACAGATAGTTACGTTGGCTGAACTTTCTGTTCTGCTTGCTTGAAATTAATCTCTGAATTTGCGAGTAGATCATTTTCAGCAGAATACCGCGTTATGATTACAGGAATGCGCACTGATTCCGCTGATTAGTTTCGTGACTTAACAAGATAAGGAAAACGCACTGACGGTGAACGTATTGACCGCAAATAAGCCAAAGGAGGCGTGAAGCATCCCGTGGGCAGTGCTTCCGGCGCTCTTCGTATTCCCATTCTCAAAAGCGAAGCACAGAAATGGGCATATTTGTCGATTGAAAGCTTTGCAACAGGTGGAACTTCGAAAATCACGTACTTTGTGTTGACTCTCGAGTGGCGCCCATCTGAAACAGTGTTATGCAACAGGAGCGCTGGATCCACTAATTAAAAATTAAGTAACCAGTTATAATTTCAGCCAAGAACCAGGGCTATCGGACTGCGACACCTATTTGATCATATAGTGCTGGCTGCAATGCAGGGACGAAGGGCGAAAAAGAATCTTTGTGTCCGTTGTAAATGTTTTCAAAAAAAATTGTGGTCCAAAACTAGATAACCCAATGTATCCGTACATGTGCATGTGGTGCGTGCGCGCATTCACACTCAATGGTTATTCAACAATAATTTAACTGTAAACTGTATGGTGGCCTATTCTACCGCGCCCTAGACCATCACGCACTCTGTTCACTCTCGTTAGTGAAAGATCCCGCAGGCAGCATTGCTCGCTGGGCACTTCAGCTTGAACACTATGTCATCCGCGTTGTCTACCCGAAACGGTCGCCAACATTCAGACGCCGGCGCCCTCTCACGCTCTCCATTGTCCGACGGCATTCCGGTTAATTAGTGTCTCAGCCCACCCATTCGCCCATTGATATTGTTGCCATCGCTTCCGAGCAACGCAGGGATCACTGGATTTCCTTCATTATAGAATTACTTGTCTCGGATTCGTTAACACAATCGACAACTCGCAAGGTGTGTCGTCAAGCTCGCCACTTCGCTATTCGCAGTGACGGGCTTCACCGACGCCATTATTCCTGAGAGGGCCGCCAGTGGTTATGGCTGACACCTCGAAGTTGGGCGTTCCGAGATCGGAGCGTACTTTCACACAGATTCACAGTGTACGCACTTGGATGTTTTCAATTCTTACCAACGTCTTCGACATCAGTACTACTGGCAAGGTATGTACATCTCTCATAAAATGCACCCCCCCCCCCCTAATGATCGCTGCACTGTTTCTTATCATTGATACAGTAAAACTTACCTAAAGTAGTAGAATCCCCGAGTATCCTTACACTGCCACGAAAGGTGTGATAGAAAGTGATTTTGGTTGAAGAATGCAATATAAATCCTTACACTTTTAATGCCGTAGTTACATGGCAATATTACAGCACAAAGTAATGTCATTTTTTTTCTAGAAGCAAACAGCTAAATGATAAGAGGAGGAAAGAATGATTTGATTTGATCGTTCAGGCTGGCATACACTGAATTATAATAGTTTAAACAGCTATTATGCATCTGTGAAAACAGATTATCCAATTCATGCAGCGGCCGATAAATTAGGTTGACGCTGAAGCGCTGGAAGAAACTTGCACAACTTCAACAAGCAAGAAACATGCTGAACCATTGGGGTATGGTGAACAGCCTAATTTAATTGAAATCAGCTACGTGTCGTCCAATCATCCGAGAAGCCTATGTATATATACATTGAGTGCCTAAGAAATTACGCTATCCATTGCTTGTACATCTGTTTCACAGATGGTGCGTTACAGAACACGAACTTCTTTAACGCCGGAGTGGCTGTTGGCAAAAGCGACCGATCGCAGAACCTTAGCACAGTGTGGTCACCGACTGCGTTAGAATTCCTTTTTTTTATATATAAGTGCACGTTGGGGGTGGAGAGTGCTGCTCTACATTCAGCTTCAATTTCTACACTTTACCTGTGACTCCTTCCTTAGCTTACAATAGTTCTTTCTTCAGGAAAATTCCTGATCCTGACATTGAATGAATTCTTATATAATGAGTGAATTATCAGATATGTAATGAGTGAACTAGATATGTAATACTCCCTCCTTTCGTTTGTAGCCGACAATGAAGGCTTATTGAATTTTGAGATGAAGCTTTTCTTCAGGAGCATTTTGTTTTTTACAACTACAAGCTTTTTATTTCGGTTCACAGTATAGATCGCAGTCCGAAGAAGATTGGGTTAAATGTGTTTCACAACATCTAACAAAAGCCCAACTTCCCTTCGGTAGTTCAAGCACATATGGTTGCCGCATAAGATTTACGAAAGTGTTACGCCATGTATACAATGCCACTAAGCGGAGCTCAAACATAGTCCATGTCACTCGTAAGAATAGCAAGAAATACAAAAAAAAACGCGCACGAAACTAAAATATATATCAGCAATCGTAGTCATTATGTAGCATGCAAAACGGCAGTTTAAGAACGTCATTGGTAGATGCAATGCACTGATTATTTATTTATTTATTTATTTGTGTAGAAATCACAAGGTCACTGAAGAAGAAAACAAAATATAGGGTACGATACTTGTTTACATCTCTCGTAATAGGAAATATTTTAAAAGATTTGAAGGAAGTTTACCGTTCAAGTATTCCCTAAGTAGAAAATCGATTTCTGTATGAGTCTTTACGGTGCGAGGTTAAATAACCGAAAACATTTGAAGGCCATAATTTGTTCATGTCGTATCAAACTCATAGTGTTTAGGTCGAAAATTGTAGGATGTGCTAATATTTAAATTCTTTTGCTCAAAAGTGTGTAGATAATTCCTGACTACATTATGTATATTAATGGATAATTTCTTTAGATACGTTTGTGAAATTGCCTTGCTTAGTAACTCAGGGGACCAATTGCAATGCATGCTCACTGACCTGGAGAGGCAAAGCAGAAGAGTGGGTCTAAAAATGAATCTGCAGAAAACTAAAGTAATGCTTAACAGTCTCGGGAGAGAACAGCAATTTACAATAGGCAGCGAGGCACTGGAAGTCGTAAGGGAATACATCTACTTAGGGCAGGTAGTGACGGCGGATCCGGATCATGAGACGGAAATAATCAGAAGAATAAGAATGGGATGGGGTGCGTTTGGCAGGCATTCCCAAATCATGAACAGCAGGTTGCCATTATCCCTCAAGAGAAAAGTATATAATAGCTGTGTCTTACCAGTACTCACCTACGGGGCAGAAACCTGGAGGCTTACTAGAAGGGTTCTACTCAAATTGAGGACGACACAACGAGCTATGGAAAGAAGAATGATAGGTGTAACGTTAAGGGATAAGAAAAGAGCAGATTGGGTGAGGGAACAAACGCGAGTTAATGACATCTTAGTTGAAATCAAGAAAAAGAAATGGGCATGGGCAGGACATGTAATGAGGAGGGAAGATAACCGATGGTCATTAAGGGTTACGGACTGGATCCCAAGGGAAGGGAAGCGTAGCAGGGGGCGGCAGAAAGTTAGGTGGGCGGATGAGATTAAGAAGTTTGCAGGGACGGCATGGCCACAATTAGTACATGACCGGGGTTGTTGGAGAAGCATGGGAGAGGCCTTTGCCCTGCAGTGGGCGTAACCAGGCTGATGATGATGATGATGATGATGTGAAATGTTCAGCACGCTGTGTTTTAAAAACTGAACTTTTCGTGATTTCAGGAAGTGATATATTTTCAATAGCACGTGCGGTTATTTTTTTGAGTATGGAAAGTTTCATCCCGATAGTTTGCGCATTCGTTCCCCATTTTAGTTTGCAATGATAAACATGACAGTAAGGCAAGCGACTAAAACAATAGCAGCTTTGGTCTAACGGGTAAATCACAACGAAATTTAATTATTATGCCTATCGAACGAGCTAATCTCGTGGATACATAATTGTTGTGTTCGGACCGCAAAATATTGTCTTGAAGAGAATACTTAAATGAAGAAATTTTATTTTTCATTCGCGCGCAAGGTAGTTCGTGGGATATTTCAAATAGAAATTACTGTGAATGATTTTAGCGCGACAGCTTTAAGGTCACCGGGTCGCAGAAAATCTGGTGTCGGCGTCGGCTTACCGCGTCCACGTCCGGCGTGCAGCGTCGTCGGATTTCGTTTCGGAAAACGATTTTCGAACCACCATTACCAAGGCCCTCCATGTGAAGCAAGGAAGTTACTGAGATGACTGAATTTCTGAAGCTAAAGAACGTAGACAAATAGTAAAGTACGACTTACACACAATCTACAGACATCATAGCGTCGGATTGTAATTTGAACATAGGAGAAAACGTAATTCTGTTACGCGAAAACTCGAAGAAACCCCTTTTCGAGCGTTTCCGCCATCTATAGACTGGCCACAGCGTCCACCATTTGCGCGCACCGGCGCGCGAATATCTTGGAGGCCAGGGAGCGGCGCGCTCGGTTCCTTGCAGCACCTCCAGATTGCGCTCGCTTCCGCGGCATCGCGACCCAACAACAGGCCGAGTTTCTGCCAGAAAGCCCGCCTTCGTGCATAGCTTTTGCCGGCAGCGTTTCCCGGTAAACATTACAGTTACATACGCTCTAGTTGGCGGGAAGCGTGAGAAGCAGTCAGGGATCTTTGAAGGCCTTCGCGTTCCACTCTTAAAGGCAAAGCTTAAGGGTCCTCGAAATGTATTATTGTTTGGTCTGAAGAGCGCATAATTTGTTTTGTTAGCGTTTGATGCGAATATGCCAATAAACCATGAGTATCATGGTCATCAACGCCGACTTTACATGTCACCAGTCAAGGGATGAGGTATGTGCGCCACGTATTCTGGATACCTGTGCTTACTCTTCGGTACAAGTTATGGCACCTGCTCGTAAGGTACGAACAACAGCTGACGAAGTGAATCGTAGGGCTACGTGCGCGGCTGAAACCAGGCCACATCTGGCTCAGCAGACCGCTGTGCACAAGCCGCAGCTCGCCGTGGACGCCGGCTGGAAAATTCAGATCCTTTTCGCGTAAACGACGCGAAAAGACTTCGCCGCGAAGGTCCTGTACTGCATGATACCGAAAATCGAGCTTCTATGGAGCCGCTCCTGCAGCTGACGACGTCAATGTACTGCGTGTACTGCGCAGTACTGTGACTTTCTTCATATGCACACGTACCCAGCCTCCACGACTGTGTGTTCGAGAAAAGGGAAAATTTTTTATAGTTGTCAATGATTAGGACATCAGACATATCAGCATACCATGCTTCCGTAAAAGCTAGAACCTGAAACGCTTCATGCAGCTCGTTAAGGCATTGGGTTAGTTAATCGAATTTGTTCCTGAGAGTACGGGCACTTAAGGGAAATAGAGAGAACTAACTTTTAATGGTCTCTCAGTAATCTGAGACACCTGCATTGAACGAATGCACTACGAAGCGAGCCATGATTTACGGAAAGCGCGGGAAAATAGCAATGTAGGCAAGCTATCTAATTTTGCCAAGGTCGTTCTGACATTTAATAGCTATAGATCTGTCACCTGATTGTTTTCCAGTGAACACATCGCCATTTGACTGCCATGTGTACTGATAACCAAATTAGCAGTTTTCGTGCGTGTCAGCCAAAACAACCGTTTGTTGCGAACCATAAGGTTATCGTAGAAACGGATGCATCCTCGGTTTTGCCTTAGTTCCATAGATTTAGCCTGCCATTTGACCTTTACTGTACGACTGACAAAACATGCCGAGATAATCGGCGGTTTGTCGCGTTTCTCGGAAAGTCTGTGAAGTCCACTCGGGCTGATTTGGTCAAGGTGAAGTTCAGTTGCCAGCTCATTAGCAACTCTGAGGGAGGAATGTCATTTTAGGACAATACAGGCCATGAATTTACCTGTTTTGATGCCTGCCTTATTGTTCTGGATCATTCAGTTGCACCTTGAGGCTAGCACCCTCAGAAATAGGCTGATTAGTTTCGAGGTGATGAATCCGTTTTGTAAGACATTGAATGTCATCGTCCTGACGTATTTCATTAATGAGGATATTGTCGTGTTAGTTGGACATTATTTGCAGCGATGATTCGACCACTTTAAACGTCGTATGCAAGGTAGCAACCGTGTAAATTTGAGCTTCTATTTTTCAGTAGAACAGTGACCTTTGTGTTGATGGCGGGCGGCTCGCTTGCACGCTCACATTCCTATTCTTTCGGCGGCTTACTTCTCGGCTTGTTGCCTCTCTTTCGAGCTGCGACGCAAGTCGACCACTTCTGACTGTCTTTGGCGCCTTTGTTTTTGCCTGGTTTCTCATAATCGCCAGAGAAACTAACGTAATTAAGTTCACAACCTTTGCAATGAGCCATTTGGCCGTCATCAGTCAGCTATTCTTTACATACGAGACAAATGCATGTGTCAGACACCTTGTCACCGCTAGCAAATACAATCTCTAAAGTTGCTTGACAGGGGCAGCAACGCAACACGATCGAAAATTATGCACAATTAAAATGCACCAACCTGCGTGCAAAAAACAACAACAACAACAACAACAAAGAAACTTTAGTGATGAAGACACGGTCCTTCGCAGCCGCTGCCAAGTGCCTGAATGCCTCGGTGGCTCGATGAACGCGTTGTGTAAAGTCACGCAGATCTGCGCAGCTTGATCCGTCTATTTCTGAGCCAATCAGCTGTTGCCGAGTCGCAGACTTCTCCCATGAATGCAATACTCATGCACCGGCTATCGCTGCCAAGTTTGAAAAAACTGCTTAGTGACAAAGAAACGGACCGTCGCTGCCAGTTCCCAATTGCCTCAAAAAATGAAAACACCCTACACATTATTATTCTTTCCTTCTTTTCCCCAGTGTTGACGTCAAGCTCTGCGCGCCACAGCATCCAATTGCAAGTGCCGGTCGTTACGAGAACTATTCATACAAATTTGAGTTTGCAAGTTGTAGTAAAAAAAAAAACTTATTTTTCTAAGGAGAGCGCAGCAGCACTGAAGAAAATTGTCTCGTAAAGCCACGTGGCTCAACATATTGTGTTCAACAGCACGTTTATTCTCGGTAGGAGGGTGCCAATTTCTTGAATCCTGACAAGCAACGCCAGTTGGAGTTGCAGATGTCGTTTACAGCACAGGACATACTGCAGAGGTCATTTCAGGTTGATGTAACCTAATATCCCTGAATCAAACGACCCAGTCCGAGCGGAGTGTGTCGTCTTATTTAAATGCGCCGGCTACATATAGTTGCACTATCTAGTAATGTTTTCCATTTTGTGTACTTTGTACCATCGTCTAGCAGAACATTTGAGATAACGATGGCGAAATGCAAATAAAAAAATAACACGACAAAAAAGAAAGCACCGTCAACGGCAAACTCAGCGGCACACCGGCAGCAATGAGGTCTGAATACGAAATGAGAGATGTAGAAAGGAAGCAACGATCGACACGCGTATGCCTATGGTGCCCCTGCAGTATAGTCGAAAAAGAACAAAAAAAAAACAAGAAAACAAAGATATTTTAGCAAACCACGTTCCGGGAAAATTAAAGTGCTTACTTAGCAAATACACTGCTTTATATACCACTACATGAGCGCACGTGTTTGACCCTTGAGGTTGCGCCACATGCAGACAAAGCTAGCAAGATGGTCCTAATGACTACTCTGTTTTTTTAAAAATTTCATATTGACATTCCCGTACCTACACATGGCTCACGCTATCAATGCACTGCTGCTGGAATGAAAGATATGTCCGTCCATGATCGCACTTTCTAGACTTCCTTGTTTCTCTTTTATTAATACGGAGAATCAGTGTTCTTTTCTCCCTAAAATTTTTTTGATAAACGTGTGCTGTCAGTCTTTATCCTACTGCTGCTGACACGAAGGTCGCGGGCTTGAGTCTGAGAATGCAGCGGCCGTATTTACATGATGGGCAGGGGGACGGAAATGCAGGAACACTCTTGTAAGTAAACTTAAGGTGCTTGATAAAGAACCCCTGGTGGTCCAGAGCAATCCGGAGCAATCCAGAGCAACCTTAATATATCAAGCCCCTAATTGAGCACTGTTGCCTAAGTAAGTAGGTCTTTATCGGTATCATGTGTAATACAGTTCGTCTCCGTGTTCGCCTCAATGCTAGCGGTTTTAAATCGATTAGCAAGGTGTGGCTATAAGCAATTGCAAAATCAGTAGCATGTCGTTGGCGCTATCTACTGGGGTTATTATTTAGAGTGTTTGTGCACATTTTTCAAATATTTTCGAATGATATCAAAGCAGCTGATTTCGACGAAGTTTACCCGGCAGTACAATTTCTCCTTCCGAAAAAGCTAATGTTGAAGCTGAACGTGAAGTTTTTTAAAGTTCATCTTTAATGGGCACGAGCATTAGCAGAGCATGGGGACCAAACTATTGTTTGCACTTGATGCTCTTCCACAATCCATCTGTTATTCCGAATTTTGTGTATATACTAGAAAAATTATAGCTGAATCATTTTCCACCTATGTATTCACTACCAAGTATACGATCTCTGATATGCGATGTCCCGCAGCTCCACTGCATGTCGCTTTATGTCTGAACTCTTGGTCACGGGGGAAGAGTGAAGAAGAAAGGTGTGCGCACTGAGCAAAATTAAAATTGCACGTGTTGAGCATAGACACCGATATCGGCCGCGAGACTCTATATTTAATTGTTACTTTGGTGTTCCCCAGTAGCATCGTGTTTGCAACCCACATAGCCATGTGAAGAACCCGACAATAATATTTTTTTCTCAAATTGCGTATTTTATTATTATCTCTTACGCATTCAACAAACTTTGGAAGCTATTAGACAAACAACAAAAAGGAGTTCTAACAAAGACATAAATCCAAAAGCCTAAATGCATATTCTCAACTTTACATTCCGTAAGACGTTAGACGAAGTTTGGTTATGTGCTATAGGTAAAATAATTTATTTGGTATTTCGCTAAAGCATAGAGAGGAGCAACTGTCGACAATTCCAGACAGCAGTCTTACAGCCAGACCTAAATACAAAAAAAAAAAACGGGCAGCTTTCTACATGTGAGCAAAAGTGGAAGTGTTGAAAGAGTTATTCGATATAAATATGAATTCACAACACAACAGAATTCTGTAAGCTTTTAGAATTGTGGAGAGGATGCCATCAGGGCCGCAGGAAAGGGAACGCTTCATGAGCTTAAGGCATTCGCTGATAAGTTTTTCTTCAACCGACGCCGTACTAGATGTAGGAACCGTCGTGTGCTGCTGACTTACAGCAGCGATCACAACTGAAGCTTTATATAAGAATGAAAAATGGCCAGCAACAGCATCCGCGACTGCTTCGACGCCTACGCCTGTAGATTCGAGCAGGCGAAAACACTCTGCAGGTTGACTAGAGCTCTTGCGGATATAGTTCCGAAATTCCGCCGGCCGATCGAAAGCGCTCTTTTCCAAAAATGCAATATATGAATCATGAGCCCCACTTTTGGGGGTATTTTCAGAGAGTCCGAAAAAAAGTGGAATTCTCTCCACTCAATAGGCACTGGACCTGTGGATTGTGAGTGCGCGCGATCGTTTGGGCTATTATAGGTTAACGTGATAACCAGTGTGGATATATAGAGCATTTCGGAGTGTACTGAGGAATGTATTTGCGCATGCTGCTCAAAACAAGCTCCGTAAACTGATCTACTTGGTGGTCAACAATAGCTTTGTCTGCTACCAGTGATTGGTCACTGGTAGCAGTTATCGTAAGAAACGGGTGAACTTATCGGGGCCCACAAGGGAAATGTGAGAACGAGAGGCATCTATAACATGAAGATTCGAGAGGAACATGTCTAAGATGTTGCACAGGAAGGGGCGACAAAATTGTGCTGATGAAGGGAAGAGAAGGACAACAAGTCCAATAACCGGCTGCATTTTTTCTCTACGTAATGACTGTGTTGAGAATGTATTAGCATGTTCTAATCAATCCCAGGTGTACTAAAATTACAAAGAAGGATTTCTCTCTGCTTGCTAAGGGAAGATAAGACAGTTTCAATAGAAGATATGGCTTCATTAACAAGACAGGGGAAATATTCCGTGGCGCATAGAAAATTCCAAATAATTTTTAATGGCTGATTTCAAGCCAGATAGGCTCCCATACACTTTCGGTGTCCTTGAACTCCGTGAACTCCAAATCTCCGTGAATTTTCGACAGCAATAACTACGGCGCCACCATTTTGTTTAGATATACTGATGTCACGGTCACTGCGGAAGACATAGTGGGGTGTAAAAAAACACGAAGAGAAAATTCCACTGCATTGCCGAGTTCGGAAATTAGACTAGAAAAAGAAGACCTTGGAGAAAAAAAAAAGACCTTGGAGAAATCTTCACGCGCATTGACGCTTAGTCAACGAGCGTTTTGGTAAAACATGTCGAAATTACACACTACTTTGATGTTGGGGGGTTATCTCGGAAGCATGAAGCACGCCTGTTGAAAGTCGCAAACGACGGTCAAACATTGTTACACCCGTGGTTTGGGGCCCAACCACGCAAGAGAGAGGGGGAGCCGGCGAACCGACGTTGGGCGCCCCACTGCACCAGGTCCCGGCCGGCGCTTCTACTAACAATCTGATGCGTTCCACCGGCTTTTCGGCGAACCGCCTACTGAGTGCGAGTCGCCGGTGCCCCCGACAGGGACGAAGGCGTCGGTGGGGCCAAAAGAGCACGTGGACTTTGTGTTTCTTTCCTCTTCCCTTTCTTCTTTCTTTGATCTGTCTTTTGTAAGTAAACCAGTCTCGAAACGGATCCCAACGAGCGACGTTCTTCCCTTCGAGGCTCCTGCGTGCATGGCCGACACCGTCCAGCTTAGTTAACCAGCAGCAAAAGTTAGCGCAGTCATCCAAGAGCGATCGCAATTAGAGTCAGCCCAACGGCGCGAGCATTCATTCACAATGCCATCGTGTAGCACCCTACGTGTCGACTTGGACAGGCACCCCATTGGCCACATTGATGAGCTGTTATAGCACTGTTGGGTTATTGTAATTCCCCTTGTTTTGCTGCGGACGTTATCGCGCTGAACTTCTGTTTCTTTTCAAACTCCTTTTGGGTAGCCTCACCTGCCCCGAACTTCTTAGTTGTATCACGTTTTGTATTCTGCGCACGGTTACCAGAGTACATAGGCCTTTCCATGTTCCTGCCTGTCATCACCGGCACTCGACCACCCGCTGAATACAGCTTTCATAACGCTTAGTTTTATAACGTTGACATTTCTCATATCTCGCTGTCATTTTTTATTTCCGAGCTTTGCGTTTTTGTGTCATAGTTTTATTGATTGTGCAACCGCCGTTCTCTATTTTCTTTTATGTACGGCGTTCCGCCTGTTGTATGTAATGTATGCGTGCGCCAGCACTTAGACCTCATGGTTGTTACTGGTCACGGTGTATATAATAATAATAATAATAATAATAATAATAATAATAATAATAATAATAATAATAATAATAATAATAATAATAATAATAATAATAATAATAGTAATAATAATAATAATAATAATTATTATTATTATTATAAGGCTGCAGTAAACATTTTAATTGAATTCCCGGTATGACGCAAGAGTTGAGGTATTATTTTCCAAAGTGTGAAACGAAATACATGGGCGTTCCATTTTGTTTTTGTTTTTTTTAGCCAAAAACGTTTTGTGAATGAGTAAGTGTAACAACACGGCATTTCTACGGCGAGTTTGATGGCGCATATGTCCAAGCTTGTGTTCTTCTAGAAATTGGTTCCATTTGCATACGCCTTCTGATCTCACGACTCACAATTCATAAATTGCAATATTCGCCTTAAAGTATTTAATTGAGATCCTAATTAGGGTATATTTCTCAATTATTTGAACATGTGTTGCCGTTTATCGTGCAAGTAATGTCCTCCTTTCTGAATAATCCAGCTCAAGGACTAGAACTTTGTGATCTGCAACACGATATTTTTAAAAATTCTGTAAAGACTTATAAATGATCACTCCGCATAACAGCTTTAGCACTTTTGAAAGACATGATTTAAATCCAATGCACGCTGCCTCTGTAGCATGCTAACTGCGAAGACGCACATATTTTTCTGGCCACGAAAAGAACTCAAGTATTCTGAATGCGAGTCCCATTGCGATAACATCCACTCTAAGCCGACATATTTCATTATACCATCATGGCTTACGCAGCAAATACGAATGCGTCTTCTTGCCTTGGATCGAAATATTTCAGTTGACAGATCAATACGAATATATGAATTCTAAGTAGTTACGGCTATCGTCCTTATTATCTGGGGATCGTCAGCGTCCAGCCAATGCTTTTAGAGGAATGACAATTGGATTTGAATCGACCAAAATGCTGCTCTCCTACCTTAAAGGGAAGTTTGAAGTTATGTGCGCATAACGAGGACGAGCGCATCATCGACCACGGTTTTGAGACCAACTTCCTCTACTGCATTTTTTTCAGTTGTGACTGCGCTGAGCAATACCTGTGTCGCCGGGAAGCTTCGTATTGAGCTGCCACAGGCGCTTTCTCGTACTTTAGGGGGAGGAGAAACACAAGCTGGATCTATGTTGCACGTACTGTATAAAGAGGAGAGAGAGAACTTGAGACATGAAAGCCTCTTTGCACCTGAAGCCTTGTTCCAAAATCGAAGACGACCATATGAAGGGTTCGGTGACATGCGCACAAATATACTAACTATTTGCCAGCCATCTTGCCATGTAATAGTTCCCTCGGCGGTTCTTCTAAGATCCCCGAAGGTAAGCAGCATTGTGTTTGGGCGCCACCGAAAGTTGGTGATACCCCGTACCCCAGAGAGGACTGCAGGTTCTTATGTCTCAACACGGCAAAGGGAATTCCTTAGGTGTTTAACACGAGGCACCCCTCCCCCCCCCACTTTCATCAGCACCCGTCCAGACGCCGACGCAGCACTGACGCCAACCGCTGACGGGTCAACAGAGAGGATCCCTCACTCCCCCCCCCCCCCCCTTATGGGACAAAAGGCCACCGGATTCTGCAGACGCGATAACAAGCGTGAAAGTTCACTGCAAAGAGAGCGTCACTAGAGCCCGCTAATGCAAAGGGCCGAACGTCGAGCACTACCGTGTGAACGGCGTCGGCTTGAGTTTCCGCGATTGTGGCGTGCTTGCCTCGTATATGGGGGCGAAGGTGCAACATAAGTAGCAGAGTCCCGCTGCACGGTGCGAGAACATGGGAGGGATATTGCGAACGCTTCGACGATTATGATTAGCCGAGATACAGTCATCAGATTTCCTGGTGCCGTCGCCTGGGCTATACGACTGTTTTAAAAGCGTACACCTTAGGGGCAGTCAGAAGCAGCCTGACGTGTCCTGATGTGAGCTCAGACGCTCAATGTGCTCCTATGTGAAGTGGGCTTCCATATCTGGAGCCAGTGTAAATAATGCAAGATAAGCCTTTTACCTTCGCTCTTTCCCCAGAACGTACTCATCACTTGGCCTGGAGGATTCCTGGTCTAAACGCTACCTCGAGCCGCAACAAGGTGTCCTCCTTGAGTGAGACATGAACGGTGTCTCTAATAACGGGTACCTCTCTCCTACATCTATTTGGTAGCTCAAAGTTTTCCTTGTCCTTGAGCATAGCTAGACCTGCTCTAAAATATGGCCGCGGGCTTGAATATCACTTGAACGTGGTTATCAGTATACGCAGCCAATGCAGGTCGTGACACAATTTCTTTCTTTCTCATATTTTTATTATGTATGAGATCGCACCAAGATTTCACATTCGATTTGCATGACGTTTTGCAAATGACGTGCCTATTGGTATTTAAAAATTGAAATTTTAAAGTTATCAGAAGTATGCTATCAAGATATGACGATATAGACAAAGCCGGATGTATACTTATTGGAGGTTGAGCTTATCGTTATGCATAGAACCAGAAGTTGTGGCACTGAATTATGACCTTGACTTTTTCAATGCCCCTAAATAACCTTCTTTACAGAATATGGTGCTCACCGCAGAATATGTTTTTCCTTAGCCTGATCGAGTGAAAAACAATCTAATAGTATTGTGGCTCTACAAAAAAAAAGCGATATGTCGTTTTTGGTAAAATTAGCAGACCACTGGGAAACTTTCAATAGAGTAGTAGTTTTAGTGCTTATATTTGCGTAACAGTAAATTACTTTTCTTTCGTTATTAGTAATATTCAGTGCATTGCCTGAAAGTTTATCTATGTTTCAAAGTAATAGTGGACGTAATACCAAGAGTTGTGCCAGTTTCCGGGCGTCGTCGCCTAATTCAGCCCATGAGAGACGCAGTTAAGCTTTGAATAAAAGCTTGTCACCAAGTAATGCGAAGATATAAATAAAACGTACGAAAACTGACACACCAGGCACGAGGCTTTAACCACAAGCGTCCGCCAAACTCACTTCTCTTCATTACGTGCCATCATCTCTGCTGCGTAGGTTCCTCTTCCGAGCCAAGTAGCTTACGGAGTGCTTCTATTTTGTTTTAGCTGCCATTCTGCTGTCTGAGTAAAACGATGTCACTATCCACTTTGCGGATGAGCACTCTCTGGGATGGCTTACAGCGCCTTCCATGTTGACATTTCCTATTGTTTGGCGGCTGACTGTCGAGGCACCCTAATGGATTCCCAGTTCTTTCGGAGCCAGCGCGCTTGACATGAAAGCCACGGCGTATTATTAATCGGTGACGATAGTTCACGTCACACACACAATCTCCGCAAACAATAACGGGAGTAGGGCTCACGGAACGTACATTTGTGAAAATACAGAGTGACATTGTACCATTGGTAAAGTTTATACTATGGGGGCAGTAGATCTTGCCCTTCTTGTTAAATTATATGTTGGTTGACAGTCTGGGTGAAGTTGAAGTCTAGGGTTAAATTAACGAAATATAATGACACTCGACAGGTAGAGGTTAGCTTTGCCCAGTCGACGTGTGGAAAATTAAAATCTCCTAATAGAGAAATTATATTCGCTAGGCAGGCCTTGATTGTAGTAGCAACACTGTTGCGAAGGTCAGTGGCAAAGGTTTGGTGCGAATCAGGAGGACGGTAACAGGCACCAGTGAGTACCTTCGTAGAACGGGTTAGACAGGCGGCCCAAACGATCTCGAGATTCGTGTCTGAGTTCACCTAATAAGATATAATGATTATTTTAATCGCAAGAATGACGCCACTAACTCGCCTGTCAAGGCGGTCATGCCGGTATATATTGTATGTGCTGGCGAGGGAAAAAATTTCGTTATCAAAAATATCGGGATGCAGCCAGGTTTCGGTGAGAATGAGTATGTCAGAATCGGCATCTGCAAGGAAGCAAGAAACCACGTCATGCTTTGATATTAGGCTTCGGATGTTAGTAAACGATGGTGATATTGGTGTTATAATTGGATAAAACCTCGATTCTTGACGGTTGTGAGTGCACGTGGGCCTCTCATGCTATCTGTTCCACCGTAGAACAGTTTGTGTTGCAATATCATAGACATATGTCGTTGAACGAGTACGCAGCCTATCAACAGGTAACCTATACGGTTATATATGTAAGTATTAAATATATATGCAAGTATCTGTGCTTTTTAACTTCTTGCATAGAGGGAAAGACAGGCAAGACGAGAAGTATTTTCATGCGCGAATATATCACACATAAGTAACCTCAATCACTATCTCGTGAACTCATTCGCATAAGTCTTATCTAGAATTCCAAAGGTGTGACAATTGAGTAATAGGATATTAAGACAAATAAAAAAGACCCCCTCAGACCGTATTTCATTTTACGTCAGCGTAGAGGCACATCTAGCTACGACCGATATAGGTATATTACCTAAGAAAATAGACACTAGAAAGAAAGCAGCTTCGGAACGAACTAAGAACAACAGCTTCTGCATGGACATATATGTTGCAAGGAGGCTGCAGCTTTCCATAGGATTTCTTCTGCTACCCTTCGAAGACATTGTAGTCCCCCAGAAAGGCGAGACGGATAATAGAAGGTGGTTCTTCGCAAACACGGAATTCATTTTGCGACGAGGATTGCGTGTTCCGCGGGGCGGAAATAATATCGTCTTTTGCAAAGATATTGGGACATTGTGGCATGGGCCCAATGGGATTGTGCTTACAGAATTAATATTTGCATGTGCGAGAGGGGGGGGGGGTCATTTTGCAGCTCAGATGTATAGCTACGGCACAACAGGGGGAAAAAGTCATCAAAGGTGGAGAAATGTATTAACCCTGGGGCAGGTTGTGAACCTGAGAACAAGGTATATTTGCCTGTTTGTTCGCTGGAGCGGTTTATCTGCCGAATAAATTATTTATGACAGTCGTAATTCTTGATGGGTCCACAGTCCCACTACTGCTCGCCTCACCCCATCCTTGTATTTTTACCCCGCTGACTGTAAGCCTAAGTAAGTGTAAAACGAAAGAGCCGCCTTTTCGCTGCTAATTTCAGTCACGGTAACCCAATTTTAAACCTGACCACGTTGGTGATATCAACGCACGAAGCCATGAATGAAAAAAAAAAACGCGCAGTTTTCTAGGTTCAAGCTACTCCTTTTTCTTGGTTTGCATAGACTTACTGAGTTATTGACATGCAAAACAATCTATAATGACTGGGCATTTCATTTGGGAAGTGCTTGTATAGAATGCATTCATATGCTTGCAATGAAACTGCGCATTTAGTAATTTTTCTTTACTGCAGGTGATAACAAATTCGAGACATCAGCGTAAGAAATAAACTAAATGATGTTTTTTCGGCCGAGATCGATACTGTACATATTGTTTTGTTAGTAATCTAAAAAGGCTTTAAAACGTGCGGCCGCGCTTTCAGTATTTTCATGGCAGCCGAACATCTCGTTTGGCAATTTAAGAATGGTAGTGGCCTATTTGCAGCACCAAAGCTATAAATATATAACGGACCACGATCCCTGCTTTTTCTAGTAAGCCAGCGATTGCATAGATTATTGGGGAAGATAACAGCGCGTGCGCTCAGTCAGCACCAGTGAATGGGCCTGGTTTGAAATTTCCAGACTTCTGAATGTGTGACGTTAAGGGATAAGAAAAGAGCAGATTGGGTGAGGCAACAAACGCGGGTAAACGACATCTTAGTTGAAATCAAGAAAAAGAAATGGGCATGGGCCGGACATGTAATGAGGAGGGAAGATAACCGATGGTCACTAAGGGTTACGGACTGAATTCCAAGGGAAGGGATGCGTAGCAGGAGGCGGCAGAAAGTTAGGTGGGCGGATGACATTAAGACGTTTGCAGGGACAACATGGCCACAATTAGTACATGACCGGGGTAGTTGGAGAAGTATGGGAGAGGCCTTTGCCCTGCAGTGGGCGTAACTAGGCTGATGATGATGATGATGATGAATGTGCGGCGGACCAGACGAACGGCTCTTGTAGACAAAGGCACATTTTACGCCATGTCCAAATGGCCTTGCACGTTATGCTTAGAAATGGACACCTCCGCGTTAAGGGCTGGAAGCTGGTGATGAAGGCACATATGCCGCATATTCTTTTTTTTTCTGGCTAAAGTAATGACCATAGAGTAATGAGGTCTACTAAAACACGTCGAGAAATAAGTACGAGATCCACAGGAATGCAATATTAGTTGTCAGAGAGAAAAGTCAGCATGCGCACTAGATACGAGAGCACCGCTTTGAGTAATCAACAACAAGATATCCAGCCTTTCCCACGCCGCACATTTGACATCATTGTTACGACCATTTTCTCTAGCGAGAGGACCATCACGGGAACGTTTTGCAAATTTTGTTCCTGGTCCTGAAATCTCTTTGAATTCATTTTATTAATTTTGCTTCCACTTATGTTTCCCAACGTCTATATGAAAGCCCCACATTTGGAAGTTAGGATCAGCATTCAGGGGGCTAATACTTTTCATGTTCGATTTCAGCCATTCGTCAAACAGTTGCTCAATCAATGTGCCGAGAATTTTCATTCACAACGATGTCTCCCGATTGATCTCTAAATGTGAAGCAGGGGAACGCTTCCACAAGTTAATAATATACGAGTTGCCACTAACTTGGAGTATATTCGAACTAAAATAAGGTATATTCAAGCAAATACAACATGTGTCAGTGTACCAGCCTTATTAACCACAAAGTACGGGCTGTTTGAATCGAACACTGAATAGAAAATGGCTAATTAAAATGAATTGCGAAACGATTTATGTGCGAGAATATTTTCATACGTGTAAGGCTTTGTACACGTCTCACCGTACCCTACAAGTTAAATCAATTTGGGCACACAATACTCAACTGAAGATGCCAGCCATTATACGCCCAATAAAATGCTTTGACAGAATTTATTGTTAAGCCGAAAGAAACGTCTTCAGGCACGCTGCCCGCCTTTTATTGCGAAAAGTGCACCACATGCCAGTAGGGCTAAACCAGTGCGTTTAAAGGTACCATGTGTCAGCGCACAAGACCGAAACTTACTTATTGGATATAGAAGAAAATCAGCACGACTCAGTTTGCAAGCTTAAAATGTACGCCTCGAAGATTTTGCGCGTGGTATCGAGGAAGGCAGAACGAAATCGAAAACACCAAGATATAGTCTCCTGTAGCGAGAATTATTTTTTTTCTCTTCCCATCCCAGACGTTGCAAGGAGGGAGCTGAGATAATGAGGATTTTTTTCGAAAGCGTGGTCGCTTAGGATGTGTGATTGGTAGCAGCCGCTAAAATAAATGCTACTGAAATACAATGGGCAGCGTTGAGAGCTCGGGCGTTTAGCGAGGCCATTTGAAGGGAGTGTTGGCCGTGATAGAACAAAAGAAGGCCCCGCCAACGGTACACACACTGCTAGCCGTAATAAGATGCACTTCTACTGGAGAAATAGGCTAATTGCATGGTCTTTAAGGATGTCTCAGGCCATGCGAATTCTCGCCTTGCTAATGCGAGCTGTTTTCTCCCTTCAACGTTCTCTCACTTTCCCCTGCATCTTTTCCCTTCATTTGGTTCGAAAAAATCGAAACGCGCTGGTTGCACAAATCGGGGAGCGTTAGCGACGGCGTAGAAGAGGCAAGGCTTGGATCATCAGGGCTAGGTGATCGCCTTCCACTCTCAATGGCACAAGCGTCCCACTTCTTCACATGTCCCAGCCACCTTCACAGAGATAAATCTCAAGTTAAATGTTGGTTGTTTGGTTTCTTTTTAAGAACTAGCACTTTTGACGGAGAATGAGTGTCTGAAGTGTTGCCCACAATGGCGCTCCATATAAAAAAAAATTCCTAATCAAGCGGCTCACTCCGATTGAATTGCGTCCTTCTGTTTGCGTCAGCTTCACAGAGGCGCATAAATCGTTTCCCTAGTATTCTCAGCGTGAGTGCAACTGACTCCGCATCATTCAAAACGCTCTAGGGCTTAATCATGGGGGAAAACGCTGGCGTACTTTCCTGCATATTTAATTCTTCTTATGTGTCTGCTCTGACCGTTATTTATTGCGAAAGGATACCCAGTATTCAAAAAGTCGTTCGCCTCTGCCGTAGCAGACTGGTCTCATAAGCGGAGCCTAAAGGCACGCTTCGCATTACACATGCAATCTGTGCGTGTGCTTCAACTTCGCTCTGAGGGGCTTGATGACTGCGAACGCCGTCTGCACACTGTGAGAAGTAATGGCACTTTGTTCCCTAGAAAGATCGCCCGCAGCGATTGTGCATTGCCACTCCTGAACGAAAATGAGTTTCGCTAAAAGCGTCTGCGAAATCAGTGTCCACCCGTGATTCAGAGGCATGTAGATTGTCCTCAACTTATAGGCAACAATCAGGTAGAATAATTGTGGTAGTGATTGGTAACTTATTATTTGTTGTTGTTAGGGGGAATATTGCAACTGAGAAACTGAAGCCAAATAGGTTTTCACATCATATCTTTTTGCTAGAAGCACTGTGCTTGAACCAGTTTCGTGAAGCACTGCGAGACATTAAACTGCTCTGCCAGTTAGCAATATTGAGTTTCGCTCAGTGCAGAAACATATCTAGAACAGCAACTTACTTCGCCGCACATTTGAATACTTCGAATAAGCTTTACCAGCGTTTATTAAGTCATTGCTAAATACCCACATTGACTTTCTGTAATAAAATTTGAAGCCGAAAGAGCAGGCGTGAAACACGGGGTCAAGCACTTATTGGACCTAATCTTCTTGCCATAGTAATAGAGTCAACACCGTAACACGCAACCTCACGTGCCGGAAGGCTGTTTGAAGTCTTGCTACATAAAGGCACTGGCCCGATTATTCCGTGGAACCTCTGTCACATTTCTGCGTAGTTCGTCACCAGAAATGATCTGGATACCTTGAGTCAGTAAAACATGGCTGCCCATATAGGGAGTGAGCAGTGGGAGAATGACTACTGCGTGTGCCCCCCAGGCTCACCTCCTCCTCCCCTCCAACTGCGTCCCCACATGCAGTACCGGTAAAATAGATCATTAAGCATTCATCAGTGTTACGAATGAGCTGTCGTGTAAAAAAATGTGTTGTAGTTAGGCAAACTTAAACGTGTTTTGAATTCACTCTCAGATCAGTGGCCTAGTACGCTGCAACCTGTACACAACTGGTCGAAAGCTTGCGGTGAAAACTGCTTATGGTCTACCCTATACATAGGAACCATAAAGGAGAGCAGGGCATAAGATATCCCCCAGTTTCGTATGCCTGGAATTGCCGGGTACGCTTCGGGCAATGATGCTTCCATTAGACTGTTAGCTAAGAGCAAACCGCTTTACAGCGTATAAATAAATTACTGATTGAACTATGAAGCACTATAAACAAACTTTGAACACCGACACGTGCCACTGCCTCCTTACTGGAGTTTTTGTAAGGGTATTATATTTTACGCTCGCTCAACGCGTTTTTAATACTGCCAATAAGTTCTCGTACACATGGTTTTCCAGGACGTGACCTTTTATATATTAACCGTTAGCCTCCCAGGCTAGTCAGAGGACTAGTTTGTACAAAAATGGCGCTTGTATGTTATATGCTATAGAGGTGCTTCAAGCGTTTTTAAAGTGATGAAATAAACA
Organism: Dermacentor variabilis; assembly: GCF_050947875.1. Lineage (NCBI taxonomy): Eukaryota > Metazoa > Arthropoda > Arachnida > Ixodida > Ixodidae > Dermacentor > Dermacentor variabilis. Next base: position 111,178,685 of record NC_134571.1, on the reverse strand, counting down.
TTATTAAAAGATAGGACCGCCGATATTTTGTATGCCGCCCGCAGGTGGGTGGCTTCCTTAGCCCGGTATGCCATGGCCCTCGGCTTTCCGCCTTGCTCGGTCGACCAGTCGTCACTGGTCCTCCAGGTCAGCGTTGGTCACCAGGTCCTTCCACGGCTCTTTAGAAGGCGATCTACTTCTTGGTACCTCCGTGACCCCATTGCACTCTCCCCAACCCTGTGATAGTGCGTATCGGATATTCCGCAGAACTGCCAGTTGTACTCGTATATTGTGGGATGTACCTTGTGCAATAAGGTGAGGGCACGTTCCAATGAATTTGTTTACAGTCTTCGTAGGTGCACGGCTTCCTCCCTACTTAGCGAGGGATGGGGTGGTGGGTATTTCCTGAAGGAAATACTTGAGTTTTTATAAGTGACTGTACTGTTGCCTACTTCCGCACACTGGCTATACTTTTGTTACTGCTGCAGTTTTTTCTTCTTATCTTCCACCCCTGCTGTTAAGTAGTCGGCCTCCCGAATGCCCGTGGTAGTCTCTCGAGCTTTTCCAATGGTAGCGCCTCTCTTTCTATGCGTACATGGAATGCACTGTGCATTGCTGTTGCCTTACACCCAGCGCATTTGTGACACGAGCGACGCTTGGCATACCTATCAATACACTAGCTTGTACTCGCTCCCCACTGATTACGAAGACACGCAATAGAGCTTGAGTGCAGCGACGAAAGGTGTCGTTGGACGTGGGTATGAACGGTGATGAATGCCGGTGACTTTGAACTGACGTGAGTATAAAGAGGCAAAGCGCGGGTTACCGAGAGTCTCTAAACAAGTAACAGTTACCGAGGTTTCGTGCATTGAAAAACAAGGTTAAACGAACGATTACAAGGTGCTACTGAAATCGAAGCACTGCGATTTGAATTGGAAGGCTGCTGTTGATTTTCTTTTTCGTAGTGGAGCCCCCAATCAGTGATGACTAGAGCACGTTTCCTACAAAACTCCTTTTCAGCACTGTAGAGAGAGTAGCGCACTGCTTCCCTTACCACCTCGCATTGTGGGATTCATATTTTAGGCGGATGCTGAAGTACTTCCCAATCCATCTTGCAAATATTTTGTTTTGTGTGGACGTGAATATCATCGTGGGTGGCTGTCAACGTGTATTGAGTCGACATGAACGATAATATGAGCAAGTGTGGCATGTATGACGGAACGCGAGTATTAACGCAATAGTGCAGCAGTATTTGTGAATGAAAGTGTGTATCAACATGAGTGACTGCTGACAAGCATATGTGAGTGCGAGTAGGAATGTTAGTATCGAATTAATGTGCCAACCTGTGGACACAGCGTCTGTTTCAGTGATGTGTGCGGTTCTGAAATAATGCATGTGATATTTTGTCTCGTCATAACATTGAGTGTACAGAAAGAATATATTCATGTAAATAAACCGGAGCTGCCTATTTGCTTTCAGGACCATCGCCACTTGTCTACTTTAGCTCGGCAACACTGTAGCACGCTCACTTTTTCTATTCTATTGCTCCATTGACGATTTATTACCTCCGATTCCAGTTAACAATTGGTCCAGTAATGTTGAGGAAAGATAATTTGCCTCATTCAAAGGTTTGAAAAAACTTTAAGCAAGTTCAGTGGCTACAACAGGGTGCAATGATGACCTTTTGAAAAAAAAAATGCTCGGATTTCTGACAATTGGCTACTAATCCGCAAACATTCTCTGGGTCTGCTGTCACTTTGCTTTTGCTTACTTATTTAGATAGCTTATGCATGTCTATCCTTCAGTACCAGTCATCTACTAATTTACTGTTATCATATCTCCCATTCAGCTATTTTATCATTTTTCATACTCTGCTATCCTAAAGCAGGCTTCTTTGCAGAGCCATAAGTAATGTTAAAAAGTAAGCTTTTAAGGGGGCGTGATAAGAACGGTTTACTCCTTTACATATTTTTCCATTTTACGTTCCTTCCTTATCGAGTCTAAAGCTGCCAATGATCTACATTTAGACTGTTATAACGACTAAATGTCTTAAATTCGCCAGTTGTGCAATAATATTGCAGATAAAGACTGTGACACTTCTCACGTTACGGTCGCATTTTGCTAGGGTACCTCACTCGCGAAATAACGCTTAGGCATTAATAGGTTCCCCTTTATTCAACACTGAGTTTTTGAGGAGTCCTACACATTTATTGTTAAACACAAGTTCTCATTCGCCACAGCTTAAGTGTGATTAACGGATATTTGATGTCAAACGTAAGTTTCATTGTGAAGTGCCTCAAGCACGCCATAATGGCGGAAAGGTACGTTGCGCAGTGAAGACGTACACAACCTTAAAGCTATTCACACTGGTTTGACCGAAGCAAGCGAGACAGAAAATATGTCGCCCTGCGATGTTAGCAGTATATACAAAAAAGGCCTATAACAAGCAGAAATACCGAGGCTCCCTTGGTGTTACTGAACGTGCGTCTCTGAAAATCTGAAGGCATTGTCCGCGGCATGCTGCATGAACAAGACTCTGTGTAAGCCGAGCACTATCCAGGAACAAACGAGTACATTAAGAGAAGGAAATGATTTAGAAGTCCGCACAGGTTTTATGAGGCGAAATAGTCAAAGGCCTGCGCGGTACACTCAGCCCAGTCATAGCGTAAGCTGGAGGAGCCGCTCCATAGGAGCTCCATTTTCGGCACCACGCACTACAGGGCCTTCGCGGCGAAGTCCCTTCACGTCGTTTTCACGAGAATGATCTGGACTGTCCGCCCGGTATTGACGGCAAGCTGCGGCTTGTTCTGCGGCTTGTCCTGTACTTTGCACAGCGGTCTGCTGAGCCCGAGGTTGCCGCGCGCGTAGTCCTACGATTCGCTTCGACAGGTGCGGTTTACCTTGCGAGCCGGCGCCATAACTTGTACCGAAGAGTAAACACAGGCATCCGGAATACGTTGCGTACATACCTCATCCCTTGGCCAGTGACACGTTACGTTGCTGTTGATGGTGCTAATAATGATGGTTTACCTGCATCCCCTTAGAAATGGGGTGTTGTCAAATGGCTACCTTGGATGCTTGAGTTAACCAGGTCGAGCTACGCGCAGCATTCAAATGCTATATGCAACCGCTGCGTGCCGGGACATTTGGTGGAATATACCGGAACTGCAATTTAAAGTTTGTACCTATCGACGCTACGCGGCGCGCACGTCACATCGCGTTCAAATGGCATGATGCGATGCTAATGCTGATGATGATTATCGAATGCCATTCCCTTTGAAACGGGATGGTGAAAAACAGTCACCTAACCTGCTTGAATTAGTCAGGTATTCCATTCATGTTTTTTTTCCTTAAATCAATATTTATACACCTCCATAATGTTTTTTTCTTTGTGAAGACTTCCCTATCTAGCTTGTACCGTGACCCATACAGTAAGTGACCACGCGATGCAACTGCTACAGGAGGTGCCTTCTGGTGTAATAATACGCAACTGCAATGCAAAGTGCACACGTATAGAAGCTACGCTGTGCGCATCTCACATCGCAAGGTAAGTGACACGGTACGACAACGACGACGACGACGACGACGACGATGATGATGATGATGATGATGATGATGATGATGATGATGATGATTTATTTACATCATCTTTGAAACCCGGCGGTGACATAGTCACCTAGCCAGTTTGATTTAATCAGGTACGTATTATATTTTCTAGCATTCTTGTATACGTTTCCTTAAACTTCTTTCTTCTTCCCTAAACCTTCTTGACTGCCTTTTCTAGCGCTACAAGTGCACCTCCGAGATGGGATTTTGCCTGGTGCAATAATATGCAACTGCATTGCAAAATGTGCATGCATTGTGCACACGTGCAAATGTGCACTACGCAGCGCACATGTGAACTCGCGTGTGTCCTCTCGGGCTAGGACGCGTCTATCGAGAATTTTTCCGTGGAATGCTAGCAAGCGCTGATGTGAATCAGTAGTAAAGCAACTGACTCCCACGTAGAGGGCCTGGGTTCAATCCTGACGGGAAGTAGGGTTTTTGTTGTTGTTGTTGTTGTTGTTGTTGTTCTCATTCCCGGCGATAGTTGCTACGGACACCGGGCACCAGCGGCGGCGGTGGTGGACACCAACCGAAACGGCTATTCTCGAGGCACTTGATTATAGGTCGTAAGAAATACATAGGATAGAATTCCGCAGATCAGCGCAGTTCATGGAGCTAGCTAACAAACTTTTGTGAGTGTCTCAGTAGTCTAGTTGTATTTCCCTTATACACCTTAAAGTTGGCCTTTTGTAATGGCAGTAAGAATGCGCAAGTTCAATTTTTTTCCACAACTGAGTATCTTTTTAGCTTAAGTCTACTTTAATAAACAGTGCGAAGCAAATGTTATGGTTAACCATAGTGAAAGAAGAAAGAAAATCTTCTTTTGCAACGTGTAAAAGAATACAAGCAAGCGCTCTCAAGGGCACTGCAGATCGTAGCCTGTCCAAAGAGAAAAAAATGAGCTGCATAAACATGACTCTGGCCAAAATTTAATAATCTCTAAACACACCCGTAAGCATATCATTTATTACGGAAGCACTGATCCAGCGAAGAGGTCGCCAAAAAGGTTGTAAATAATATTTTGCGCTACATTCCGTATCAGTTTTTTAAAAAGTAAGCACATGACACACTGTGCTTGATATGCTTTAAGTAAAAATTGAGTGGCACATTGTGTGTTGCTCGAATCCACGAGAGACTACTTCGAAACCTTTTCTTCTTGCAACAAAGTACCATAGGGAATAAGTGAAACCCGCTTGAGATAAGGCCTTACAAAAACCACACGCCATTGCGTTATTTCAGTGCTGTTTCGTTGGGACAATGTGACTAAGCACTCAACATGGTATCTGTACACAGCTCGGATTCAGACATTCACAGGGCTTACTTGTAATATTAAGGATTAGAACAACCTTCCAATATTGCAGCAGCTAGCTGGCACTGCATTGGAATCCTCGTGTATCATAACAAATTCGGAAAACAGGAACTGCTATCCTGACAGGTGTCTGGCGGGATTGTCTTCCTAGCAACTATGAAAAGTTATGACTGCCGTAGACAATATACTGTCGGTCACGCCCAAGAGTAAAATTCGAGAGCCACGGTGGGAAGACAGTCGGAGGACAGTTCCCACGCAATGCTGGGTGCCGCTAATATTCCTGTAACGAGCTCCCCTCGTCAGGGAAGAAGCGCTACGACAGAAAGAACGAGTTGCCACTGTAGGCGTGGCCGGCACGACGCGAAGGACTCGTCGACGTTTTCCGGAAGGAAGCGGCCACGAACTGCTGCTTTCCCTCTACTGACAAGCAGCAGGGAAGAACCGTTGGTGTAAAATATCTCTCCTATTTCCTATGGCTAGATCCTCTCTACGCCTTTGCGTCCAGTGGATCTTGGGGAGGGGATGGGGGGGGGGGGAGGGTCGCTGGTCTGATATTCCGTTTGCGACAGTGTTGTATGTCCTTCTTCATTGGCTGTCGTCCTGGTGGGTGTTGATCTATGTGTGATTCGCTACCGCCAAGAGGGATTGCTTGAACAGAGGTGTTATAGTGACGTTGCAGAGAAAAAAGAAGGTGTCTAGGCCATGGAAAAGATGCATACAGATGCTAGTTGCTACACGGTTGATTTTTCTGTTTTTAATATTCAACGATTTAAATAGGTTTTGTTCGAGTGCCAGTAAACCTGTTCGTTTTCAATTTCCCAACTTCTAAGTTCCTGATTTCTTCAACCGTAAGCCTCCGCCAAGCTAGCATATGGAGCCGGGTTCGAGACATAACCTAACACCGCAAGAACTGGAGGTGAGTGGGGACATGCGAAGCTACAAGAGGCCACAATGGTCGGCCAGCTGGAGAGCAGCTGTCTCGACACATCGATCACGTGTGGGAAAGTGCTCGGCTTTTCGTTTGATGTGAACTATGTTCTGAAAGAAGGTTAGAGTTTAGAACTGGTCGATAACTTTGCTGAAAGCCTAGAGGTTAGGTGCCTTCGGATTGTTATTTTGGAAAGTAGTGGTCACTCGAAAGGATAATCGGATTGTAGAGGCTGCAGAAGCCGGACCTGTTGCTGTTGTGTGAGGAAGTGGGGATTGGTACAATGGCTTTGGCACGAAAACCTATGATCAGACAGGCAGTCATTGATTTGCGGGCCAATTTGCGAGCTCAGTGAAACATGGAGGCTCGTCGAACTAAAGAAAGGAATCGCAGCTAAGACAGCAGCAAAATCAGGAAAGGGAGAAAGAAAAACAGCATCAAGAAGATGAAAGGGAGAAAGGAAGACGGCAGCGAAAGCGAGAAATGGAGGAAAAAAGACAGAAGTATAATGCAAAAAGGGTGGAGCGCGAGATTGAACTCTGAAGGTTGGAACTTGAGTAATGGGTGGGCGATTGTCCGCATCAAGCGATACCTCCTCTCAACAAGGAGGCATATTTCAATATGTCTACGTGCATGCAACCATGTGTGGTATCAGGATATATCGTTCTGTATCTTGAAAATTTTGAACGAACGTGCGATAAACTGTCATTTGAGCGAGAAACATGGTCTGAGAGGCTACTGACGGTTCTGCCCTGCGAGGCAGCAGAGGTTGTTGCGCTGATCAGCTAGGAGAATGCGGACAACTACGAGAGGGTCAAGGCTTGCCTTCTGAGAAAGTACAGACTATAGTGCAGTACAGTTTTATAGTGATGGCGCAGAGAATAAAGTAGGGCTGTGTGCCATGGAAACGGGGCTCACCCGGGCGCTCGTTGCTAAGCACTTGACTTTTTTCTGTTTTTCCTATTCATCGATGTAAATAAGTTTTGTTCGAGTGCCACTGAACCTGTTGGTTTTCGATTTACCAACTTCCGAGCTACTGATTTCTTCAACCCGTAGCCTCCGCCATGTTACCATATGGAGCCGGGTTAGAGACATAACATAGCGCCGCAATAGTGTATACACCGGAACCATTGACAATGTGCCTGTAACATTAGGGTTGCAGTAGATTTGTCTCCATCCAGTCGCCTGAGTAATTGAAATAATGCATATAATTTTGAAAGATTGGCACATCTTGGAATGGAGCTCATAAATCATATCACTATAGCGAAACGTATGCACAACATGAGTGCGTTTGTAGACATCAAGCACAGTGCACCCCACTACGTCCAAGTACACTCTGTGATAACGATTGTGAGGGTTGTGTTGTTTCTGTTGATGCTGCTGCTGCTGCGTACACTCCTATTTATTCTGCGAACCTCGGAAGGGCGTAATGTGGCCTGCTAGACGAAATGTTCGCACCCTAACGGAAACCAACGTCTGGGTCTTGCTATCAGTGTGCCCATATTCTAGTTACGTGTCTTACGTGTGTTGCAGGAGAGTGACATTCCCATACTATAGACACCTGTGCATGGAACAAAAAGAATTACATATATGCTCATTTGCCTTGTTTTATAAAAGAATAGAGCAACCTTCCATTATTGTAGCTCTAAACTTTTATGTTCTCCTTCAGGAGAACATAGAAGTTTAGAGCTTCCCTCTTTTGGAGTTTCATGATTTTCACGACTTTCTTTTTCTACATGAACACGAAGGAAACGTGACGTACATCCTGAATTTATCAACGCAGCCCATTAAAAAGTTGTCATAGCGTAGTGCCCTAAACGTTTGTAAGTGGTTTCCTTTTTAGGAGCGAAGCACGACGAACTAAAGCCGACAGGAGAACTGCCACGAGCGGCTGCCATTTTTAGCATCTGAAAACACTAATGAGGTTCTTCTGAATAGTCTATTCAGTGAAGCAAAGTCAGTACGAATTCGGACACCGACGTAATTAAAAAGGAGGATAGCAGACACGCACACCTTGTTTCGACATCACAGTTTAGAGAAATGTCAACAGAAACGTCTGAGTTGAACTATTTCACGTGTTCCATTCTCTTAAATACCAAACAGCATGTTTTGCGTTATTACGAAGCGTGAGCAATATAAAGAACGTAGTTCGTACTGAGTGCAGCCGTTGAGTTTCTCAAGCTTCGTGCTTCAAGCCGTCGGGAGAATAAAACGAGAAAAAAAAGTTGTTTTTTTTTTGGCACGTACTTAACTTTTCTGGCTGGCTTCAGGATGCTGCAGTATTTACTCCTTAGCAATTTCACAAGTTGTGCTCATAATTTCCTTTCCATTGTATAGTAGTAATCATTAGCGAAACACAAATTATCATCCCATCTTAAGGCTTGGGTGGCGATGAAACCTTCGGTGAAGTTTTCGTAGAAATAATGAAAGATGTGTAGACAGAATTGCGTAACTCTCACAATCTCCAGTTTGATGTCTTGGTAAATGTTGCATCCGTTTATGCTGCATTCTTTGGCCGGTTTTTAAGGCACTGTAGTTTCTGACATTTATCTAGAGAGCGAAACATTGTGCTCTCTGTCAGTGAAATAATCAACTAACCACCAAATTCTGTGTTACCCCCAAGCTTTCCAAGTATTTCTATTGAATGTGACCTTCCAACACGGCGCATCACAGACGCCGTATATTAGAGTGCTCTCACTATACGTCTACCCAACGACATGACCACTATGCAACACCACTGCGGAGCGCCCTGCGTGTTCTCTGTTTCAAGCACGTACTGTTAACAGACGCCGAAAAATAAGAAAAACTCACCAAAGCTACCTCTGAGACAGGACTGAATTCATCCTCTGTTCATCCATTTCGAAGTCAGTATTACGCTCCCCTTCACATGACTGTGTGTCGAGATACAGTGGCAAATATTTTATTGGGTCATCTATCGAGCAATCAACAAAAAACCCTCGCCACACTGTTGATACGCTTTTTTGAAGAATCCCATAAACACACCGTCATAGAAAGCGGAATCAAAAGTTAAAGGGTGCCGAAAATAAAATAAAGCCACAAATGTACCATACTTATGATGCAGTTGCGCGAAATGACAGTGCACAGCATCGGTAAAATATATCGCTACAATTTGGTGATGACCAATAAATTCAAGCTGCCCGCAGACACTGCAAGGCATGCATCCAATAAAACTTAGGAAGAGAAAGTAGGATGTCGTGTCCTACTCGATGCCGGAAATAGGACTGCCATCCTTGGAAGAGCGAAGCTAAGATAGAAGACGGAGTAACGGCAAACATTACTTCAACGTTTCTGCGGGACATTACCACCGCACGTGATCGCAATTTTTGCCGGAACTTGCCTGATTAACTTGCCGTTTCCGAAAGTAGTGTAAGAAGAAGCAAGAATAATGGCTTGACTGTGCCGACGAGGTCAGGAACGGATAGATCGCTGTAGCAAGATGAACGCAAGAACGGCCAGAGATGAATTGCTTTGTCAGAGACATTATTCAAGGAAAGAAAAACGGCGGACCAATCACTCAGGTTCAGGAAGGAGAACCGCATGGGTATCCGAGCGGCCTTTCTTTCTATACGAGCAGGATATTATTCCTTCTTTATTCTGGAGGCAGGCTGAGCGAAACACTTTGTGAACTGCCTAAATTCATAGCCGTGCAAAGTTGCGGCCGCACACGAGTCGACTGAGCTTAATTAAAAAGTTTACTTTATAGAGTTTATCGAGCGCTTATGACTGCATCCTTTACGCAAAGGTATGTGTCTTTGTTACTCGCAGTGTTTCATGCGGTTCTGTGTTTGTTTCGAGGTAGAAAAGAACCATGCGCAAACACCTGTTCAACAGAGAGGAAGACCGGCGTCTGCAGTGTGTAAACAAATTGCCCTCTCTTGACAAAAGATAGACTATAGACTCACAGGGCTTGCAAGTTCTACCCGAGTCATGGATATGGAGAGTCAAGCGAGTACCATTTGACAGTAAATATAGCAAAGAAAGAACACCTGTTTTCTACAAACCGCTGTGTTTCAGTTAATGCGGCTGTATGCTGCAAAACCTGTGGTTTCGCGTTACATATTCGATCACACTGGATTTATTTTTCATTGACGTGGCAGAAAAGCAACAACCGCGTTCGACGACTTCAACTGTGCCTCAATGGAACAAGGAAAGTAGAGAAAACAGTGGATAAATAAATTTCGTAGAAGCCTGTCTTACGCAGTGTACAAGCGCCAACGTTCATAAGTGGGAAATATACAGCGAGCATACAACACTGTACCGTAACCGATATTAGGCTATTTACTAGAATGTGCTGCCTTGGAGATCTCGGTCAGGTGAATATTTCTTATGCAGAGCCTGGGAGCCCACATATTTGCCTGAAAGACGAAGTGTAATTTTATTCCAAGGATTAGAAATATCAACTCTATTTGGCTTCATGTTTCTGAGGCAGTCCTATTATTGCTAAATCATGCATTTAACACAAACACCAGTTATATTCATCATCTCGGCGATAGCAAAAAATAATTTCAAATTGCTATTTCCTTGCTCTTGTCGCTTGACAGAAGTAACGGACGCTTTTGCTTCGTGAAAATGTAGGCCATGATTCACAAAGTAGTACATTCATGAGTTGAAGAATCTAGATCATAGTCCTGGCACACACGAATATATAGACGAAATGTTAAAATCTCGTGATTGTGAAAAACAATCTTTTTATTTAGACCATGAAGATATTATAAAAATTGCTGAAAATAGCGAAAAACGAATAAGAAAATGGACATTTACAGCCTTGGAACACAGTAATGAAAAATGCTGTGAGAATTCTGTAAACCTCACATAATACTAAGTCAAAAGCAAACCAAGTGGATTTAATACACATGGTTCTCAAATATAGAACGAATTTGTGAGTATGACTTTTTGAATATGTGCGTAAGCCTCCCAACGATGTCGTGCAAGCTCCAAAGTTTGTATGTAAAACTCATGCTTTAGATGCTATAACATATGCAGTTTTTCACGCTGTACTATATTATTTTGCTGCAGAGTTACGGATTTGTAAACATTGTGTTCCATTTTTTATAGGTTAACCAAATTTAGGCGATTATTTTTAAAAATTTCAGGTGCCATCGAGAGTAACTACAGTTTAACCTTTTCCATCAATTACAGCCAATTTCATTGAAATTGGTCTAGAGGTGGCTCTATAAATTTATTTCTACATTTAACGCGTATCTATATAGAGCAGCGAGCTATGGAAAGAAGAATGATGGGTGTAACGTTAAGGGATAAGAAAAAAGCAGATTGGGTGAGGGAAGAAACGCGAGTTAATGACATCTTAGTTGAAATCAAGAAAAAGAAATGGGGGCATGGGCAGGATATGTAATGAAGAGGGAAGATAACCGATGGTCATTAAGGGTTAAGGACTGGACTCCAAGGGAAGGGAAGCGTAGAAGGGGGCGGCAGAAAGTTAGGTGGGTGGATGAGATTAAGAAGTTTGCAGGGACGACATGGACACAATTAGTACATGACCGGGGTTGTTGGAGAAGTATGGGATAGGCCTTTGCCCTGCAGTGGGCGTAATTAGGCTGATGATGATGATGATGATGATGATGATATAGGGGGCATGGTAGGGGGGCCCAAGCTAGAGCTTTCTCTTAATCTTATTATTGAAAATTATTGTCAAGACGAAACATGAGTACTCTTTATTAATATAGGACCCGTAGAGCAAACAAATCTGGCCTTATAGCTAGAAATGGTTCAGAAGAATTTGGCAGATTTGATACTATTTATTCGCGACCGTACCACTAGTGTAATACAAATCAAATTAAGCCTAATCTAAGGAAATTTAGCTACTCGACGTAAAACACCTCGTTTAAGACACTTTATTATGATTATCATCACCAGGATTGGTGTAGGCAACTGACTTTTTACCGCTCAGTACTGATCAAAAAGTATTAATCACGTTCATAAAGTTAATTTTCTAATTCATATCTGCTATTGAAGTCTAAAGGGTAAGAACACCTCACACTACTAGCCGCTATTGAATATCACAATTCTTTCATGAATGTATCAGCAAATATTTTTTTTTCATAAGACAATGTTTTGTAATTTGTTCTACTGTGTTTTTTAAACAGACAAATTTTACATATTTATAAAGCGCGCCTCTGTATTTCTCGTGATATTTGTGATCCTTTCTAGAATAATCATTATTAAAGCGTAGCAACATTTTGTTTCCATTCATAACACAATCGTTGTCCATATTTCGTTTAACCACTTACCTCTGTAAAGTGCTTTGACCTTGATGGCATCTGAAAGAAAGAAACAAAAAAGTAAGAAAGTAAATAAATAAATAAACAAATTAATTAATTAATACGGGTTTTATGGACCAAGAATGACGCCAAAGAATAACATTAGCCCATTTTGCAGCTTCCTTGAAGAGCTGAGGTGTTGTGACGAACTTGTTCTGCCTTTTCGATAGCAGGCAACACTGCCATCGAAAAAATTCAGTGCCATTCCACTCTGTGAAGGTGGATGACTATCAAAGCAGCTCAGCATACGACACACAGGTGACGCAGAATATTGAACAAAGGTACAAACTTTTGTTTGTCCTAATCTGTGATCATTGTGGCGATATATATAGGTACGTACACATACACGCATCACTTCTTTTATTAATTAACAAGGTCGGCTCCCGTCGGATGACGACGAAAATTCATGCTGCTGGCCGAGCGCTGCCGATGAGATAAAGAAGGCCTTGCCACTTCCTCGCCACCAGTCACGATGCAGCCGATCTTGTTCACCGAACGCACGCTTGATAGCAGCACAATGCCAGTGCGCAAATGATCCGTCACGCGGGTTTTTTTTCATATTTCGCGGTCTTTCTTTGCAACCCAGAGAAAGGAGGGACTACGTGAGACGTATCGTAAAGGAAACAACTCGATCGGTGGTTTCTGAAGGTGCGCTACAGACTTGCGTATCATACTTGGGGTCCTCAGCCAATAATTAAAAAGTTGGATAATTAAACTTAGTGAGTTATGGGGAAATAAATGTCCGAGTTACTATAGGCTACTGCGAATAGTATGCGCTCGGTTCCGTTCGCTTCCGACGCGCCTTTCATTCTTAAATTCTTGGCTCGAGTTATGAGGAACACCCTGTATAACGCACCCGTATTAAAGCTATTACGCTGGAATCAATGACGATTAGTATTCAATGGTCGACGCGCTCGACCGATAGATAACATTTTGACGTTTGACGATCGCGCTTGCCGCTTCATTGTGCTCTGTGTGTTACATGGCTGTTCTCCCAATTTAGCCCAATAAAATGTTAACCTCTTAGGTGATGCCTTTGGAAGCGTCTTATTAGTCACCGCCACAACAACGTGACGTGTCATGGAGGTGCTTACATGCTACTTTATTTTGTGACAATATCGTCGAATAATATCTTCATTTTTTAAATCACACCTTTGGCAGCGTCTTATGATTCATCATCGCTACCACGTGACGTTTCATGAAGGTGCTTACGTGCTACTTTTCTGTTTTCTGACAATTAGCTAATAAAAAGTTCTTCTCTGAAGTCCCACCTTTGGCAGCATCTGATAATTTAACATCAGGACAACGTCCCATTTGGTGTAGGTGCTTATGTTGTCATGCTCCGGACACCATCGCAAAGCCATGAATCAAGCCCAAAGCGGGAAGACGACGGCATGGTCGTCCCAGATTATTGAGAAATGGTCATTCTACAACGATTGTACCACAGACCCCTATGAGAGAAGATCAACAAAACAAAAGAGCGCTTCCTGGTGGTAACTTGTGTTTATATATATATATATATATATATATATATATATATATATATATATATATATATATATATATATATATATGTGTGTGTGTGTGTGTGTGTGTGTGTATATATATTGCTTTTCCATTCTTGTGATATATAAGATTGAGTCTGTGTAAAATAATAATGTGGAAGGTAACAGATTGTGATTGTATACTGGGAGTTACTTTACACAACTGTACTATAACTAGTTTCGATAACATGAAAGTATTTACATGTAATTGTGTTTAAAATACTGTTATATCCACACTTTATGCGGGACTGTATTGCTACACCAGGCGCTACTGTGCCTGTCTGGGAGACTGCAGCTTTGTCAAGCCGAAGAAATCTCGGTTTTTTTTCCGGCTCTCCCTTTTTCACCTTGTATCCAGTGGTGAAAATAAAGATGATGATGATTATGATGATGATGGTGATGATGATGGAATTCAAAGACAGCAGCCACGGCGACAGCTCATGTTTCGCTAGAATACATCGTTCTGCCTCAGCCCAGCACACCCGTCCGTCGCCCCACGCAATTTCTCATAGAAGAAGAACTTTTTACGCTCCCCCAACGCCACCCGCTCTGCTATCACTACCAGAGGTGACAATGAGGAATACACGTGAACTGGCCGTGCCCCTGATAATGAGAATCGCCATGATACATCGCTGACAACCTGACAACAACTGAGTGAATACACCGAAGACCTTCCTATTTGACGTCACCAGGCCGCTACCTCTCACCGCAGCGCCGACCATACATAGGCGCAGCCCCTGGTAGGTGCGTTAGCCGTTAACCGTAAAACTAAAAGCAGCATCCGAAGAAGGTGCGGTTGCTGCTCGTCTAAATGCCACACGCCACCAAGGCGAATCCTCGAAGCCAAGAACATATTGCCTTAACCATACATGAAGATGAGACGTAACACCAGTGTGTCGACGCGACGCAGCCGTGATCTAGACCCACGACCTTGGTGGAACGCAAGAGCTAGAGCTATTGATCTCGATGTGCTCAACGATGGTAACAATATGAATGGACATCTTTATTTCCCATAAAACGAGTTCTATGGTGGGGTTCTGGGCAAAAAGTTGCGCGCAGGCAACTTGACCAGCCCAAAAACCATGAAAGGCAGCAGGGGAAAGCGGGAGCTCACATGTGATTACACAAGAGGGTAGACATAAACTTACAAAAGATGTTGGTATGCAATAAGGAATACGTTTGAATAATTGCAAAAAGAATTAGTTTGTGTGCACAAGAAAAATAATTAATTTTAAACATGAGCATGATAGATTAGCTTTAGAAAATTTGGGGCGACAAGAACAAACAAATAAACAAATAAACAAACAGAAAGAACTAAGCATAGCACTACGCTCAGTGCGCTTCATACTCAGAAAAAGAAGTCATACACTGCATAGCGTATGCACAAACGCAAAAAACAAGAACGATATTACTCTGACTGGAAGTAGTTTTGCAAGCTCCGTAGGGACAGGATATCTGTATCTTTGTAAAGCAAGGTTGATTTGTAAACCGGGAAGTGTATGTCATAGCATTTGCTGACTGTAATTCGTTCTTAAATGTGGAATGTTCCGTTGTTCAGGTTCCGTTGTGTCACAGGCTGCAACATGTTTATGCAGACGAGCTATATTTCGGATACCGTTAACTGCGTACCTGAGTTCTTTGTGATATGTCAGTGCCAAACGGCGCTAAAAGAGATTTATGAATTCTGAGTAGATGAAGTGTTTTAAAGAGTGGCTGAGGAGGGGCATCGTATGGCTTATTACATGTCATGCGTGTTGTTCTTTTCTGCAAGCCAGAGAGACATTATATATTAGTTTTGGTGGCCGTGCCCCATACTAGACAGCAGTAATTTATATGACTTACGGATAAAGCATTGCAAATTAATATTTTTATGTTGCGTGGAAGATATTTAAGGCAGTACACTACGCCATCAACTTGGGACCGTTTTGGGACAGTCAGGAAATCGTAATGGGTGTTCTAGGTCATATGGTCATCGAAGAATACACCAAGCATTTTTATTGTTTTTACCATTTCGATTTAGGAGCTCCCTGTAAGCAAACCTGTTCCTAGTGTAACGTTCATATTTTTAGCTTGGAACAACACTGTCTTAGATTTTCTAGCATTAATTTGAGGGCCGTTTTCAACAAACCATTTGTATACTTTCCTTAAAACGAGGTTTGCTGTCGTTATGAAACTATGTGCATCCTTCGATTTAAATAGTAAAGTTGTGTCGTTAGCGTATATAACACAATTTGTGTTAGATTTGACTTTAACTAAGTCATTTAAGCAAAAAATTAAACAGAAGGGGTCCCAAAATGCTACCCTGTGGAACGCCGGTCAACCCTCTAGCCGACACAAGAGCTGACTACTCTGCCGTTAATTTACCATTAGCTGCCAAGTTGAAGAGTGTAACGACTGCTCGAGAAGGCCATGAAATCACCATGGACAGCCGGAGGTCACTCAGTAGCGCTACGGACTGATCGCGTAAGCTTGGAGTGCGACACCGCGGCGCAAAGCACTATAGCTGGCCCACGGAATGCATGGGAGAGCGACACGTGCCCGCTTGTGCACCCTAAGGTGTCAGAGTGGCAAGTCTACGGCCACAATGAATGTCGCGCGCGCAACGCAGTCTATCTCCTTCTATGTGGCGTAACGCAAGCTCCATTCGTATCAAAGAGCTATAGTTGACGACGGTACGACCAGAACGTGCAGTCGACGGGGAAAGAATTTGCCCAATGGTATTCTAACAGCCAAAGCGTCGGGATACATTGCTCGGCAAAGTAGCTTCAACCCCACCATCATTGCCGTTAATTTTTTTTTTACAAAGCGAAGCGACATAGAAACCTACCTACAGTTAACGCGCAATTCCGGCGATTTTTCCATCAAGCCAAGGTAATGGAATATTTAGGTCCCCGAAACCCGTTCCCCCTGTCACGTGTCTGATAGTATAATTGTTACGAAAATTCGAAAATAGCTTTAAATAAACAGATGAGAGCAAAAACGAACATAAAACCAGAACAAGCAGCCGAGCCAACCTCTTCGTATGGCGTCACGGGTATTCTTACTGGGAAAGGCGAGCAAAGAATGCCGGTGTTAAAGCCGGTCTCGGCAGTTGGCAGCGAAGAGCAGACGCTCGGGCGAATCGTGACCATGGCAGACCTTCGGGTGACAACGTCAGTTGTGCCTGCTCTTCGGATCTGTCAAATATCGACAGTTATAATTCTGACAGATTCAATAGCCATGAATCGCCATTCACATTCGACCCGCCACCACGAGAGCCAGCACTCATGCGCTACGTTTCGTGCTGCAACATGAAGACGAAGGGTAGCCCTAACCACTGATTTTACACGTGCTGCTTGTTATTTTAGGTGCTTTACCCGATCTCACGGAAGCGCTTTGCATGTTAACTGTAAGATGTGGAGCACGACCTTTCGCCTTTGCATCCCGCAAGAATGCCACTGGAAATAAAAAGCACCGAACGGTGCATTTGTTTACATCGGCAGGTACAGTGACCACTCGTAGTTCGCTTGAGATATATTGCTGGCCGCTCATCGGTAAAATCAGTTAATGACAGAACATATCAAAAGAGACACATTTTGGGTATGTAAGCACCGTTGCATCACCCTGAATCGCACTGATAGGACCGACCGCATATCTTCGAAAACAGCGAGCGGGGGATCATAATACGGGAATGTTGTTATGCTGGCTACTTATCATTCTTCGTATTCTCTTTGTGCACTCAATGTGTTCCATAAAGTGGACATAGATAAGTACTTTGTGCGTGCGATCATTCCTTTAGAGAACTCGTTGTTTTCTCGCGGAAACGTCGATGCCAGTATAGACACCGTTGGCAGCTGACCGAGGCGGTTGTTTACGCTGCTGTATCGAAGGGCCTACGCTTGCTGCGCATTTGGGATACGAGGCTAGTAGTGCACTTCGGAAGCTAAATAATAACTCTGCATGACAACACGTAAAGATAGACCCATGTTCGTAGTCGCATTTAAATTATGAATGTGTTACTGAGTACAGCGGGTAGCTTTCCGTCGAAAACGGCAACGTACCGATGTCGATACTGCTCCGTATCATCGCTTCTCGCTTTTCTTGCGTGCGCGCTGTACAAAATGAGGAATGGTTTATTTCAAATGCGTATGGTGAAAACTGAACTACATAAAGAGTTTTCATCATCCTGACGGCTTAATTAGCTTTATGTCAGTCGCTCAAGTCCGCCAGCAGCAGACGCATGGAATACGCGACTGTGGCATTTAGGCTTAACCTCGACTGAACGTGGTAGGCATCGGCTCAGACTGTGTGTACGGATGGCGAGGGCTGAAGTTCGTGCAGCCAACAACGCTACACCACTTGCCACCCCCACATCTCTTACCCGTCCACCGAGAACGCAGCTTCTCGATAGAGCGACTTCTCACGCCATGCACTACAGCTCACGATCGTCGACTCCTCGACGTTCTCGTTGCTGTCGTCTGCATAGTCCAGGCATGCTCTGCATGGAACATTCCTGACAACATACACAATGTAGCTTGTAACTGAGGAAGTACGCAAGGTAGAATGTTCGCGGCAATGAATTAAATTCATTTGCAAAAGATCTGTGGAACTCGCAAACCTGCTTTTTCGAGGACATGACGAAAGTGTCAAGAGGAGCGTACGCATTGAATTTCATCGGCATCCGTTGATGTCGAAAAATTGCTGGAGTTGCTCTTTAGGTGCCCAGGATAAGCCGAAGAAGGAATTGCAGTAAAATAAACCATGGCGCTCCTGACACAATGGACCCGGGGTATTGGGTCGTGAGCAACTAGCCCAGCTAGATACCCTACTTATGTGCATTCCTTGTTGCTGGAAAGACACTTCTGTCATTAAGAGTTTTTTTACTTATAGGAGAATGAAAATGTGAAATGAAAGAGCATGGAAATGTTGCTTGCCTCTGGCTGCCCCTAACATGTCACAGTGAAATGCCTTTGGCGTTTTGATGTATTGGGAGAACCATCAGCAAAAACCTGCACATTGCGGACATTTCAAATTCTTCCACCATTTAATCAGGTGTACTTGATTTGGTCACAAGCATTGTTTTTCTTGTCTGAAGCAATATTTTTACAACTACCACTACGAGCACAATTTGCCATCAATTGACAATTGACAAGAACTTTACTGAAGTGTCCTGAGGGGAACCTGATTGGGAGGAGCCGAAGGCTGAGTGAGACGGCTAGTGTATTCGAGCTGCTAGATAATTTTGTTATCCGCAATCAAATGTAGAAAACAGACAGTAAAGCCATAAGGCCAAGCTTTGTTCTCGGCTTGTTTTCTGTATTATTCATACGAAGTGTAACAGGGTCTTAAGGGCCAACTATTGAACGATCGTGTATATATCACTACACAAAATGACGTTAGCACCCACGGTTGCATCACGCGTCAACCCACCAAATAATTTAACAAAGATATCGCTTCCTGTTCCGGCAACTGATAAGTCAGTGCTGTTTGCATGTAAGTGTTCTCCCACGATCATTGTGAATTGTGTGACGTTGCGGGTATTCATCATGATCATCTCACTGCAGGAATAACTCAAGGTTCGGAAAACACAGAATAAGTTCTTTTATTTACCGCTTCTTGTTCTCGTATTTCTGCTCGCTGACAATTGTTTTCTCCAATGGCCAAAAGCGCTCTTCATACGCTCAGCTGTATGCCATTTTTCAGAAGTTGAAAGAGTTCGAAAGAGTTTGCATAGGTTGAAAAAATGTTTTTTCTCACTTTAAATACATAACATTTTGAATTGAAGGAACGTTTTGAACATTTACGGCGTCTCTTTTGTGTGGAAAACATTTCTTTGGCAGTGACAAAAATATACAGATGAAATTTGTTCTGTAATGAGCACTTATTTATTTCAATGATAGTTATACGGATACTGGAGACGCTTTCGCGTAGCTGGCACCGCTGTCTGGCTTTCAAGGTTTTGATGGGACCTGTGCGGCGCTCGCATGATGGCTTATGAGGTCTCTAAAGATGCGCAGTGCGCTTGGATGAATATAGTCGCAGTTTCGCCCGAGAGGGGAGACATCAATTGCGATATCAAATTAGTAGACAGCTATAGAAAGTAAGGATAGTATATTTATAAGCCGTATACACTATTCAGCATTCGCATACTAACTGAAATAATATTATTAATAAGTAATATTCACAAGCATGGTGTTCCGCGCGCATATGCAAACATAAACACATCTCTCACGATGACAGCGCACACTCGCTGTTAAAACACAACAGCGAGGATGTGCGGCAGCAGCAACGAGCGAACTGACCATTGTGCTGCGTCTTTCTTCAACTCGAACGCAGTTAAGACAACACAGAGCAGACGAAGCTATCAGCAAGCACTTGGCGCAATCTGTCCCAATGGCATATCGCTTTCAAGATAGTGTCTGCGCGGCTGAACCATACGCCGCGGCTACAGACGTAGAACACCATCCCCCCCCCCCTTTCTTGCCTGCGCGCGATGGAAGGCGCGCTACCTCTCCGCTTCCCTCCCTTGAGCGCGCGAGATTGACCCACTATCGTCGGCTGACCCTCGCACGCTTTTTCTCGCACATACAGGATACGGCGCGCGGCGACGATGTTATTGCACTTGTACTTTACAAGGAACATCAACGCGACGCTGACACCGACGGTGGAAATGAGCCTGGAGTGTCCGCATAATTTCAATCGGAATGCAAACGACAACACTAAGTGGGCACGCCATCGGGCTCCAATCAACCGGTGGTCCAACGGAGCCAGGGCTGCGCCTATACTAGGAAAAGTAAACGTCATGGTACAAGTGCTGTCGGTTTTTCTTCCATGTCATCTCACGTGCCGTTGAGGTGCGACGCCTACAATGCCGCTAGAGCGTTGTGAGACGCCTGGTAGCTATCAAGGTGCTGTTCTAGCCACCATTGGTTCTGGCTGCGCAGCCGCAGTTTTCTTACGTGCCGCGTGACGCCGAAATGTCTCCCTCTCGAAATGCTTGAACACTGTCCGAGTAGCTTGAGCGCAACGCGAAGCTTTGCTATCGCATTCGGTGCTTCGTCCATCGCGCTAAGGTGCCATTTTCTCCTCAAGCTGTGCAACCAGAAAAACGGCATCCAGAAAACTTAGATGCGCCAGTGGACGACGTCAATAAAATACCGAAACCTTCTTTCGCAAGACCACCAAAACTGGGCGAGGCACATGTACGAACGCTAATAATCTGATCACTGCACTTGATTGCACAGATGTGGTTCTTGCTAGTTTATACGGACGAACGAGTTGGGGCAGAGCGTACTAGACTATCATAACGAATTGCACTCATAAATGCAGGAGCAACTCTCCTCTGGGAAGGGAAAAGAAAGACATCGAAGAGACGCAGAAATGAGGCTAATTGACTGAGAATAAAGGTTCGCCAAATCGATGAACAGGGAGACGGTTTTGTGAGGTCGAAGGAAGAAGTTAAGGCTGGACGCCGTTCGATATATACAGGGCATAAGGGATAGAAAATAGGGGCTGAGACCTCGGTTCAGCTTTTATCTCCATAGCATCGAGTGCCCATCTGCTGCGAGGTGGAGGTGGGAAATGACTCGCTGGGGAAATCTCTTCGAGAAAGCGGTGACCTAGTTATCTTCTACGTCGTGCTCCATCTGCCTTGTTATTGCTTCACACGCGGTCTCTAAGTTCACTCTTATCTTGTTCGACTCACTTTATGAGGTCATATGGTCTTTCAACATAACTCGTTTGCAGATTACGGCGTTGTTCACCTCTTGCAGAAATTTCTGATGTGCCCAACATCATTTACGGCGGATAGATGTAAGTGGCATTATTCCCGTATGCCACGTGCCCTTGAGATGCCACTATTGCTGAGTCTGCTACTTACAGCTACGTTGTCAAAGTGCGCAACGTAGCCAAATTACAAGAGCAGGAGAAATCTTTATTTCCCGCAAAGCGTAATGTGTTCTTGGGCAAATGATGACAATGGTACGGAAAGAAAGCATTTTTCAGACTGTGAGCAACACTATAACAAGCCGTTTCAATAGAACCATGAACTCACCGGACACAATTCGTAAATTACGATATGTGCCCTAAAATTTTAACTAGGAAATAATTTGTGAAGTTTTTTTTAACTAACTAAATATGTGGTTCAATTTCTCCTTGCAGTAATGATCACTTCTTCGAACATTCCAGCTCAAAGACGAAAATTACGCTATCTGCCACAGGCGATTTTTAATATTTCCGAGACACCTGAATATTTTCACTCTGTATAAAGAGATCACTACACTAAAGCGCTAGTTTGGGTAGGTGTTTCCACATCAACATTACTGAACGACAGCTCGCACGCGAAGACTCTGGGACAGCGCTCATGTTGCATTCCTACATAGTCATGTTGTCTGTGCTGCTGTTTAAGAATGCCGATTAACACACCACTACAAGTGCGAGTCGAATTGCATCCTCACGCCACCTCGCACCGCCGTTCTTCGGCTCGCCTGACGTCGAAACTCACCCAGTGAATATGTCTCCTTTACATTACTGGCCAATGGGTCGTTGCGTTTGTACGACTGTTCGTGTTAACGCTTTACCGCCTTCGCAGAAGTCATCTCACTGTCCCTGTGACTGTGGCTTACCGGTGGCCATAATGCAGCAGACGCAACAATGCACCATCGCTCGCGAGGAACTCAAGAATAACTTGAAGTCTGCGTAAATCTTCCCAAGCGAGCTTGCTATGGTTTTTCTACGAAAATTACGAGGGGAGCTGGTAAAGCTTAAAATCGCTACCGAACAAGAAAATGCGGATACAGCTAAGAATTGCTGTATCAGCCTTCAGCCATGCTGCCAATTAATTAGAACGAGATGACCATGATATACTGAACGGCAGCTGCATTCCAGGCGTCCACAATTGCATCACGCTTTCAGTCTGTTGTGCTTCATCACGTTGGAACAGATGAATAAGACTAAAGAAATCCTGATCCGAAAGTTTGTTCTCTGTTGCGTGCTCTCTTGCTTTACTGTATATCTGAAAGAAATAGATTATTTGCATTGATCCGCAGTGATGCCTTCCATGCTGATCTATATCACTGTTAGCACCCACAATTCCAGGGAGGTTGGGCCCAATGATAAAGTGGGCAGGGTATCGCTTTGACCGCTGCCGAAGCCTGCAAACCTTGAAATTGAATAGCATCCGAAAAGACATCGCTACATTATCTCGCCCCATATGACACGCAAATGACAGCGTTTAAATGTCTTATCGGCAACGATTCTTCAGCCCGTTCACTAAAAGACTCTGACCGTCCGTTGTATACCTTAAAGACTTGCGTGATTAGCCGCCCCTAATTGAAGTTAAGCTAAAGAACATTCAAATGTATCAAGTGTGTGCACAAATGGGAGGGAACGAGGCGTCTGAGCTTTTCTTTGTCTGTTTAATTTTTGTTCTTTACAAAGAAAGGTGACATTTAGTTTCATTCCAAGGTACTCGATAATGTGTTTTTACCTTTCATGTGGGAAATATAGAGGCGATGTAATTACGGCTACTCGAAATACCTTCTGCGCAGGCTAATGCTCGAAGAACAATGAAGGTCCCTAACACAAGCGCAAACACGCGCAGCCGGGGAGTGGTTCAGGCACGCAGCACGGACCCAGCACTAAGATCTCCCACAGACGCTCAGCTGTAGTTGGGCCAAAGCGAGAGAGGCAAGCTGCAGGAGTGAAAGGGGGAGCACTGAAGAAGCCCTCACGCATCGTTAACCCGTGCAAGGCTGAGACCCACGGATTTAACTGCCTCGAGCGCAAATCGATTTGCAATCAACCCGAGAGGTCATACGCAGTCGCAAGCTTCCATAAAAGTTGAACGAAAGGCCCTACTTGAAATATACATGCTATTTATAAAATTCCTTTGTTGGCATTTTTGCTTGTGACACGTGGATCTTCGCATTTTCAATCATGGAGCAGTCAGCGAAATTGATATTTATTCATTTCTAGAAGATATATGACTGCAATATGTACTTCCTTATCAATGGGGGGCGTGCCTTAAGGTGAAGAAATGCGGTCGCGTAATAAAGTAGCTCGGCTGATAAAAATAGAGCGTCTAAATACGCCTTGAGGAGTCAGCTATAAAGATCAGTCACGGAGTTAGTTTTCGTGCAGCACAGGGAAGATTTCTAGAGAATAAATAAAACAAGAAGGTGGCTCTATCTGTTTACGTCTCAACAACTTTTAATGAAATCAGTTTATGAAGTCTGCTGGAAGGCTCTCTTACTAACTTAAGCCATAAACATTGCTATAAGTTATGCATCTGATAGGCTTACCAACTGGATATGGTGAAATAGTGTAAGTT
This sequence comes from Dermacentor variabilis, assembly GCF_050947875.1. NCBI lineage: Eukaryota > Metazoa > Arthropoda > Arachnida > Ixodida > Ixodidae > Dermacentor > Dermacentor variabilis. The sequence goes on along the minus strand of NC_134571.1, from coordinate 111,154,711 downwards.
CTCAGTAGGGTGCCTCAAGATATTTTACATTCTTTGCAGCATACATAACGATACTGTCAGCGTTGTCGAAGAATGTAGAAGCACCGCAGTTCTTAAGCGTTAGTAAGGCGCGTGCTATCAGCAGCATGCGCGATGGAATGCAGCACCGTTTGTGATTGCAACACGAACAAAATCATATCTGGAGACAGCGAGGACTGATAAGCTTAAGTGCTTCTTCCAAGGCTGCCCTCGGCCGTAAATTTATTACCATTACTGAAAACCTATATTCATAAAAGCATAATTAGGAATTTTCCTAAGGGAATTCATAGTAATTCGTACAGCAGTACAGTAGAAAAACTCGAAAGTGAGAAGAATACAATTGTTTTTAATATTTTAAGCGTTTGCCTTTGTTAGATATCAAGGTTTCACCCACTGGATTGGATAAAGGCATATAATAAGATAGAAATTACGATTCCATCTTTGTTAGAAAAGAAACAGAATAGCTGGGAGCATAGAACAAACTAAAGATTGACAACCTGTGACATGTTTACTTGGTAAGGTGTTCACCATCTTAGGTACAGACGAGCGTAACTTGGGCATAGTCGAGTGGCCGCACAGATAGCGGTACAAATAAGCGAATATTGTAACATCCAACACCTTCCAAAGGCAGGATTAGGGGTATGCGGAAACGAAAAAAGAAAAGTTCTGGAGCTTCACGCACTAGAATTTTCGTCGTCGAGATTTACGCTCCATGGGCAACCAACTAGTAGGGCACTCCAGATTAAATTTCGCCATCCGGGTGAGCGGCCGTTTTTCCATTTCGTCCTCATGCAAATGCGGCCACCACTGCCACGATTTCATTCAGTGACCTCGTGCGTAGTAACGCTAAGTTATAGCCACTAAGCCACCACGGCGGGGAAAAAAAGTTATAACTAATTTAGCAACCCTAGGACGCGGATCCTGCGTTCTTAAAAGCCGCAACAGCAGCAGCTTTATAGGCTTGAAAGGTGAAGACAAGCTCTTCTTCGAGATACTACGTCGGGAACAACGCAAAAGCACCGACAGCGGATAAACCTTCGCGCCTCCGACTCTTAAGGTATTCCTGACAATTCTATATTGCTGCGTGTCGCCTTTGTTGCTCTGCAGAGCTTGCCCAGTATACCTCGTCTCATTGTTGGAGACTGGGCGATTTATGTCTTTCATTGCTTCAATTTGCGCTTCCCACCTTTAATCATGAACTTTTGAATCCGTACTTTTTTATCTCGCGAGGTGAAGGACCTCATTGCTTAATTTGTTTTGTAGAGCACGTGTACGTAGACCTTTACGTTTTATTGCGCTTCAGGAAATGTGTAACAATTCTAGCTTCCTGCAAAAACTTCACATGCACCGCTCTTTGTGTATGAGAATTGACACGACGTTGTACAGCTTCAAAAAGAACGGACAAACGCATACAGTTGTAACTTCGCGGCTTTTATTCTATTTCATTTCCGACGCAATAAATACTACTATCACTACCTTGCGGGCTCGAAGTGTTTCATAATCTATTAGAAAAGCAAGCTAACGTGACAAATTACCCCAGCCTGTCTGCCAAACCTGTTTTAAAAGAAAGCTGACTCGCCCTCCCGACCCTGCGAAAATGGATGTCCAGCGAAGCGGTTGCAAAACCACCACTACAACTGCTGAGGGGGTTATGAAACGCTTTATTGATGGTTCGGACGCTTGTTTTGATCTTGTTCTTTTTTGAAACGTATGCTGTTCTTCTTGTTCTATGCGTGATTTCAATGAAAGTATGCACTGTTTGCTTCACTTTGCTGACTGCCTGTAGCTTCAGTCTTACGGGGGTATGAGTCATTGCTGATGATGAAAGATGTTTGCTTTGAGGTTGTTCTTTGTTGAAGCGTACGCTGTGCAGTACGCCGTATGCGGGATTCCAATGAATGTATGCATTTTTGGCTTCAGTTTTCTGAGTACTGGTAGCCTCTGCATCGCGAGAGCTATGAACCATTGCTGATTTCTGCTCACGGATGCTCACAATTTCTGCTCACGGATGGACATGCAAAATGCCGACCACGGAGTTTTGGTGCCCAAGTGTGCGGACAACCCGACGCGTTGTTTTAACATGTAGCTCGTGCACAGCTATCGCCGAATCAAACATCTGGTGAAACGTTCCCACAAGGCACGTTTGGATTGCGCACTACGTGTGAGGCAAGAATTTTCAAGGAAATAAGTTTAGCCTCATTCAACCACAATGTGCGATATGTGTGTGCGTAAATTCAACTTACGTTATTCAAGCCTGAATATCTTCGACCCTTTAACATCAGCGATCTCTATTTCTTACAAGACTCCCTACTTTCTGGAGGATGAGAAGCCAATCATATTATATATTTGTAACTTCAATGATGGTCTTAGCTATCAAACTTGGCATGCCGAGCAAAATCTGTACATCTGCCCTTCTTGAACAGACCACCGTTACCTGGTAGATTAGCCGTAGGCCACTTAGTCCCACTCAGCTGCATTACGACGACGTACCACGACTCATGCTCATGGTTTCATTGTTAGAGCCACACGGTTTCTGCTGGATGCTTTCCTGTGACCACTATCCATCTTGCTTTGGTCCACTTCATTCGGAGCCGCTATGTTTACGCCGGCTGCGTTTAAGCATCGTCTTTCAGACTTGCCCAGTGTTCGCGCGGAACCATATCTGGACTGAACCATCTCTTCAAACCTGCAATCTGCGCGTGTGTTAGTTAGGCCTGAAACTGCCACTGCCGTACAAGAGCCCCAGTCGGCAACCATCGAACTTTGGCTCGACGTCGCTGCAAGGACGACGCCCTCGGCACCGTTGTAGTTGCAGGTTGGTCATCTAGAAGGAGCAGCATGTATTATGAGCAGTAATTACTGCATTTTCGCGGTGTCGTGCCCGCCGGAGTTGTTTGATTACCTGAATCGATGTTTGTCGTTTTCAAATCGCTTGTGTCAAAGGTATTTCTAATGATTTCTGGTGATGTGGAACCAAATCCGAGTCCGATGACCAAGGCGTACACCAATTATTTCGCTTCAACTCCGGAGACACTATCTAAAATTTAGGAGGTGCAGGCTACTTTTGCTGCATGATTTGATGTCAACTGAAAGAGATCTGTCACTGCTGTGAATAAAAGAAATTTCTTAATGCAATGGTTACAGCTTTAGAAATAGGCGATATCACAGCAAGCATCAGAGACATGTGACAACTATAGCTACCTTGCGCATTATTACCAAGCAGTTGTCCAACTTGTGACCTCCTTGTCCCGAGGGTAGAGATTCGATGCAATGGCCGAACTTTCTGTATTTTGGAATTGATGAAGCCCGGAGTAGTAATTGTGCATCATCCGAAATATGATAATCAAGTTCTGCTCAGAGAGGCTTTGAACTGCAGGGACAGGAACACAATTTGAACAAGTGCACAGTTTAAGAGAACTCATATTGCATCATTCCTTCGCTATCTTCATTATCCGCTAACGTTCCAAGTCTTGTACTTAAAGGGGATCACAGGACGTATTCTCTGATGATCGCTTTCGGCCATACCATTTGCAGTGCGTGCCTATTGGCTGGTTGGGCAAAACCGGATGAGCTGATTGGCTGCTTGAGCACTACGTCACGCGAATGCAATAGTACCGCCGAAAATGATGGTCCGAGAATATGTGCCCATCGTTTTCCTTTTTTGAAGACGCCAAAGTGGATATTAAATAAAGCTTGTTTATGCCCTGATATTGGTCATTGCAATGCGCCCACACATACAGCATTTAAGGCTCGTTTAGTGTCCGGCGTAGCCGGTTCGCCAGTCAGCATGGGTCGAAGTCGGCCACGTCACGCACGCTGCGCTTCTCGCTAGGGGCGCTTCTCCGCGTACAGATGTCGATGCCCCGCGCAACCATCATGCGCAAGCTCGCCTCGTCGTTTGCGAGCCCGCAGCTGCTGCCTCCGCTGCCTGCCTGCTGCCTCTGCTATCCACTGTCTTCGATCACGCCGACCCAAACGGCTGCTGGCCAGATACGCTGAGCGTTCTGGTTAACGTGAGCGCAGGATTCAGGCGCCGAGATAGAGAATGGTGTACATGCCAACGTCAGTTCCACCGGGAGGCGCTGACGGACGCCGGTTCCGGACGCCGGTGCCCTACTCTTTGAAGCTAGGTCGTAATGTCTTAGAACGCGCAGCTATAAAAAGAAATTTAACGAAGAATAAAACACATGTACTGTGTGTGGTAAATCTGTAGAAATAATAAAACACCTCATACTAAAATGTGATGGTATCCATCCCGATATCGATGTGGGCACAGCCACGCTTCCTGAGGCCCTAGGGTTTAGATATACCAATAGACATGTAAATAAATATGCGGTGGAAATTAGCAGAGAGCGATTGGAAGATTAGTGGCGGAAAAGCAGACAGGTGACATAAGGTTAAAAGTGTGGGAAGACGTATTTGAAGAAAATTGCTGATTTTATAATCTCACAACACAGTTCAACAAAAGTAAGAAGCTGAGCATGGTGGCAACTGTCATCATCCCGTTTCAATGGCGACGCTCCTACCATCCATCCATCCATCCATCCATCCATCCATCCATCCATCCATCCATCCATCCATCCATCCATCCATCCATCCATCCATCCATCCATCCATCCATCAATCAATCAATCAATCAATCAATCAATCAATCAATCAATCAATCAATCAATCAATCAATCAATCAATCAATCAATCAATCAATCAATCCGGCAGCCACGTTGGCGCACCCAGCTATGAAGTCTTCACCTCCCCCGACGTAACATAACGTCGGCGCTCACGTGCATGCGCCGACTTTACGCTGGACTTAAGTAACGTATTTAACGTCACGTTAGCTTAAATTAAATTATGGAGCTTTACATGCCAAAATGACTTTCTGATTATGAGGCCCGCCGTAGTGGAGAACTCCGGAAGTTTCGACCACCTGGGGTTCTTTAACGTTCAGCTAAATCTATGTACACGGGTGTTTTCGCACTTCGCGCCCATCGAAATGTGGTCTCTGTGGCCAGGATTCAATCCCGCGACCTTGTGCTCAGCAGCCCAACAACACAGCCACTGAGCAACCACGGCGGGTCATGTTAGCTTGCCTTTACAAGTCTGACACCAAAGTTGAAATAGGTGGCTTATTCTTTTTAGGCATGAAGTTAACCCTTCCGTCTGATGTACTTAACTCAAACTCGTACTTTGAGATTGCCTAGGCTGCCTGCTCCTTCTCCCCACGTGTACTTATAGGTGTTGCTACCGTCCTCCTAACTAGTGTTGCAATATGGATATGATGAGGAAGCTACAACCAACTGCTATTATCTATCTACTCGGAGATTGTGATGTATGAGTACAACATGTGACAAGAAAGATATGTGACTATAACAATGTTAAGCAGAGAGGGATGAATGCGGACTCTGAAATGCTATTTTTTCTCGTGTGCTGTAAGCTTCATTCCACAGTAGATTTGGCAAGAAAATTTGGAGGCTCTTCAGAAATAACATATGTAGATTAGTTAACCAGTATGTTCCTCTCATTAGGATATTCTAACCCAAAGTTCATCTACTCACTACGCTTACTGCAACAGAGGAGAGAATGCCACTACGACAGTTTTAAATGCTTGTGCACGCAATCGGCTTGGGGCAGATACAAATAAAGTGTAAAAATTGCTTTTCCGCCCTCCGTTCAGCTAAAGATAAATACTTTGCTCATGAGTTACCACCACTTCTGAAATCCAATCCGAAATAAATTTAAGGCCATTCCGCCTTGCGAAGGTGGATAACCAGTGGAGCTGTAAACATCAGGTTAAGACATGTTCGCAATCACCTATATAGGTCGTTTTCAAACCACAATCCGTCACACACGCGACAACTAAAGACAAGCGTTTTGTCCCCAAAGTCTCGGCGGAATCGTGCATCCACACCTCTGTAAGTACCAGCCTTCCGAGCGTGGTACCTCTGTCGTTGCGCTGCATTATTCGCTTGGTGATGTGGGGGGCTTTCCACTCAAGCCCATCGCTTACCGGCGGCCTCCTCGGCACACTCATCGCTGGTTCGTGCCGCCCGCCATACCCCCTCACGTCTGCGGTCCCGAAGCTATGCCTCGTGAGCACCCTGCTCTTCGGCAGTAAGCACTATACGCGGCCTCCCCATGCCACCCATACCAGCGCACGCAACGTACTAACTGCCTATTCGGTTCCTTGTGCAGGCGCAGAAATGCAGCTTGTTAGCAACCACCTGTCAAACGAAATGATCGATTCGCGCTACGACAATTAGCACTCGCTCGGCGCAGCCGAACCGAGCGGATGGCTAAGCCAGGAGCTGGGGCCCTCAAAACCGCATTACGTCCACGCTTCGCGAGATCTCGAACGTTACCAATCACCATCGCATCGTTATCGAATCACACACTGTCGCGCACCGCACAACTGAATACGAAATGTCTGTACAAAAAAGGCAGTGAAAAATTTCGCATGCGCGCCATTGTACCCATCCCGTTTACTGACGTGGTACCTGCATCGTTTTGCCGCATTCCCCGCTTCGAGGCACCTGTCTTCCTGTCAAGCCCGCCGATTGCGAGCAGCCACTCGTTCAATGCTTTCGCTGCTACTCGCCGCCCGTTTCCTAGCTTTCCTTTTGCTACGCCAGGTGTCAGCACATGCTTACTTATTTGCTTTGCCTAGTTGTACAGAGCGCGGTAGATTTGATGCACGGACATTGAATTACCTATGGGAGAGTAGACATATACAGCTAATCACAATTTCTGGAAGACTAAAAGTACTGCTCGGGGCAACAATAATATTTATTTACAAGACAACAATAATACCCAAATTTCTTTTGATCAATGTGCTTCTGCTTTGAACTTCGTTCGCCTATATATTAACCACAGAAGATCAGTTTGATCTAGAGGCCAACGAAGTTCAATGCAGAAGCGCCTTCATCAACAGAAATTTGGGTATAACCACAGAAGATCGGTTTGATCTAGGGCTTGTACAAGCGGCTGTGACAGTATGTCAGGTACCATGCAAGAGTAACGAACTGTAACTGACGATGTGTGTGGTGTGCTATCTGCCACCTGTCTCTCTCCTCCCCATTTTTCACCCCCATCTCGGTCCCGTGTGTAGGGTAGCAAACGGGTTGAGCTAAACTGGTTAACCTCCCTGCCTTTCCTTCTCCACTTCTTCCTTCCTTCTTTCCTTCCTTGGCCTACATGATTTATGAAACCTTGACTACCCATACAAGGCGCCTATCAAAATCGGAGTTGAAGACGCCACATGTAATATAAATAAATTTAGGCAATCTACATCTTGAAGCATTAATGGTATCAATTATAAAACTTTCACAAACACCATTTTTGTGTCCAGCGAAATTCTGTTTCACGTCTTCAGACAAACAATAATGTCTAGCTTGCCACCCACTGACTGAAGGAAAGCAAAGGCGATACCCATATTTAAATCAGGTAATAAAAACTCATCCGAGAAGCACCGTACAATATCCTTTACATGTCTATGTTTCAAAATGGTAGAACATGCTATTACGTCCAATATCTACAACCAACTAGAAGCCAAGGCTATTTTCTTTACTAATTAACTCGGATTTCGGATGAGTTTCTCGTGTGAAACGCAATTATTAGAATAAACAATTGGCTCACCTACTAACTTGGACGAGGATCTGGAAACTGAGTGATTTTTTTTACTTTTAAAAAGTGTTTAGCGTCATAGCAAATTGCCATTTGATTTTAAAGCTGTGTGCTATTAACATAGATTTTCTTACTTTATCCTGTGTTTACAATTTCCTGTCAATACGCCATCAATTCATAGTTGTCAATAATTCTTCTACCTTGTAGTATGTTATTTCAAGTGCGCCGCTAGGCCGTGTTCTTGGGCCGTTACTTTTCTGATATACAATAAAACTTACTCACCCCTGCGCATTTTCACATGACTGCAATCTCCACCTTCCCATTACTGATATATTGATGGTGTACTGATGGCGCTCTGACCTTTAAAAATTCGGACGTGTTTCTACTCCCTGAAATACTTAATTAGCTAATAGAACTCAAGGTTTCAAAGTGAAAAGGAATGTCTTTCCGCCGCAAGCTTACTACCACTACGTTTTTGTATCACCTGAATACCAGCATTTTTTTATTCACACTGCCCATATCTTGCTGTTAACCTCACTCTGACCCTTTCGCGATCATCGCACATTACGCCCACATTCGTTAATGCGCAATGCCTTAAATAATTCTACTAACAATGTTCGTAAATTAGGCCAGTTAGCCTGTCTGACATAACCTCAAGTTCGGATGGTCCGCTTCGTCTCCCCATCAGATCTATTCAACTGAAGAACTGTAACCGGTTCACAATAGGGTTGTCTGATTTATTTCATGTGGTCAAGTCACCTAGATTTAAATGTGATCTAGGACTGTCACATATTTGCAGTTTCTTGCTGCGGCCAATATTTAAAAAGTTAGGCAATTAGTTATTACTAATAACTGACTTCGAAAAACGAAAAAAGAAAAGCGCAGACTAGGCAGCGAGACCCTCAAAACCTCTACGTTGCTGTCAGGCCCCTAGCACGCTACGTCATTTTTAAAACCTTGGTTACATAAATGACGCATGACTTTACCTGACGTATAAGCTCGGCGCATGGGGTGCGTTCCTAATGTCTCAACATATAAAGAGTATGTAGTTATAGTATACTATGGGATAAAATACTTCGTTCTACTTTTCTAACACGACTGTCACAAATGCATAAGCGGAAATTTCCTGAGTTTATAAGTGCACTTCTGCCAAGGCGCACAAAAAATGGTATATGCGACCACCCCCACAATACCCAGCACACAAAAGCCAGAACGCCAATGCAAACACGGGAAATTAGGCGAAGTAAGCTTCGCCATAAATAACCGCCCTAGCTACTCTGAACAATCCATTTGGGAAAACCAGTTCTCATTAGTACTCTTTTCTAGAATTACACACGAAAAACATTGTGCGAAGTTATCACCATACGTTTTTAGCCACCATACTCGCACCTGCAATTGCATTAACCCGTGGCAAAGCCGTTAACACGACATATTCCTTCACTAGGCTCATAGACTAAGCAGTAACTCCGCGGGACACATGTTGCGCAACAGAAATAAATTGCCGTGACGGAGAAGGGCAGAGATCGCCCACCGGAATGCACGCGCAACCCGCATGTCGTCAATTTTGATGGGTACTCGCTCACATCTGCCGCCACAATATCTGATATGTGCGGCGCTCAAAGCTGGGAGCCGGAAGAACCGGTCGGAAAACTTGGCCATTCTATTAACTAAGTACCTGGCCTAATTTACCTAAGCTGCGATCCCCGAAACGCAACTGGTCAAGCATGCCAAGGACGAGGCTGACCCTCCTGCAAACCGTGGCATGTGGCTCTCCCTTTCCGTGGAACCATCTGGAAATGGAAAGCAGTGTCGGCTGCAGAGTTCTATGGCTAGTGAACGACCGAAGGAGAGAAGGCACTACTGAGATTAGTTGCAACTTGTTCTCGATAATGAGTGGCCAGAGCATCCAGTAGTGCAAAAAGGTACAACACAGTCATGACTGAAGACTGCTCAAGCGAGTTTCACGGATTTTTAGGCTCTGGTTCGAATCCAGCTCGGCTTCGGCCAAAATAATGAACCATAGCCGTAAAGTCCGGAATCCCGACACATCTTCTATCTCGTGTAAAGGAGAGGCTTGATGTAGAATTGCCTTAAGAGGTTGTTATTTGCTAAATGAACACTAAATGACAAAATATTGAGCCTAAGCTTGTTGCGATAGCCTTGCTTTAGTTTTGCCGCGGCCCCCACAACATCGCTGCCGCGTATAGCAAGAAACCTCGTGAAGCTGCGGTTGTTGTACACATTGCTGTTTTTCATGTTGTCAGCGTTTCGTTGTCGAAATACAGCCTTCGTTATATAGCTGTCGTCACCATGCCATCGTCATCATCGAACATGCAGTTTAGCGAGTTTGGACAGGACTTCTGGAGTTCGACACAATAATGGGGCTTAGGTGAGAGTTGCCACTCTCGAAGTGATTTCTTTCGGAGCTGGAGGAATTCTGAAAGTCTGTTGAATTTACTAAACTATATTGCTCGATGTGTTCGTCAGCAAAAAATGAAAAATAATGCCGCATTCCAACGTAAGAAGTGTGCATTTACAATCAGCAATGTAAGTCATAGATTATGTAAATATATAGATTTTTTTTTTCAAAACGCTGCCGCAAGCAACGGATGCAATAAATAAGTGCGAAAAAACGATAACTCAAGGATAATATGCCGAATACTTATTGAGTCCTATCTTTATTTCAAGACCAGCATGAACATTGTTCCCGAAATGCAAATTTACTTGCTTCATCAGTGGAAGTCCCTGCTATAAGTCGAAGTATTACGTCAAACTTCAAACTTTATCTGTGTGAAGTTCTGGATTGCTTTTCTATGTGTTCGTTCGCTGCAGGCAAGTGTCCTGTGTTTTTGGCCGTTGCTGCAGGTGCAAAAAATTATTTACTACTAGAAAAGCTTGCAGGAATAAAACTAGTGGCAAGAATGCGCATACGAAAAACAAACGATGTCATCACATTGTTCCCTACCGCATCTATTGTGCTGTGCATTGTGTCTGGAGAAAAAGGATCACGAAAACTGGAAGCACTCACCACCAAGGGAGCATACATTAAATGACAGATGAAATATGATATTCCAAAAATTACAAAAAAAGCAAGGAGGAGGGTTGGACACCCTGGGATAATTTTAAATATCTACTTTTCTATAGCATTGAAGTTCACTGTAAGGTACGTTGCCTACCAGCACCGTTTGGGCGCGCAATTGAAAAGAGGCGAGTCGGGAATGCGCCTCCGGAAGGCCAGCGTCCTCTCTGGGCCTGGCATGAGCGAGTTGACCGGTTCGTCCACGGGAGCCACCGCCAAACTCGTTTGTCTAGTATAGATTCCGCTTTTCCTAGGGAAAGGAGATGCCGAGCCAAGCTCGTGAGAAGCACCAAGTGAGCTTTAGCTTTGAGTTGGGAATTGTAGGTGGAGGGTCGCAACAGACGCCAGGCGAAGTGTCGCCGAAGCAAACAGGCCCCTAAAAACCACATATCCTTCCCATTCGCATTGTGTATAACATGTGAATATTTTAAGTATATTCATTTGTGGAAAGAGGTACCTCAGGCTCATTGGCGGCTGCGAAGATCCTCCTGATGTAGTCAGTAGCAACCGCCAGAAGAAACCTGGAATATTTACTTGAACAATAGATGAAATGAAGGTAAATTTGCGCGCTTGGATTCGGGTGCGAGGACACAAAGTGGACCCGCAAACTTGACGCGCAACTACCGTAAAACCCTAAAATCTCTGTGGACCCGAGAAACGATGCTTCCTGAAACATCGAGGCCTCATCCCGGGATGTCGGTGCAGGCATTGACCGAAAGCGCGGCCTTTCACCCATAGCTGAATGAGGTCTTGCTGTCATGAGCTACAAGGCAAATGACGCGTCTGAGGTTATCGTCATCGTAGGCTTATCTCCGTCACCGAAGGCTCTCATTTTCTTTAATGTTTCACGCCTGGAAATGCTTTCAACTTCGTTTTTCACAGTGCTAATAGCAGGCCAGTCATCTTCGACCAATAATGCGGCTTCTGACCAGGATAGTTAGGCTGCAGACGACGTTTTGTCAAGGCCTGCCTCTTTGAGTACCTCGAAGAGCCTTGCTCGGCCGGACTACAGCTGCAACGATACAAAAGTGCAATTCACGTGGCACTCTGGCAGACATCTAGTGCACCACCCCGACGCAATCCGACCGACAGCGACCAGCCCGACCGACGCCGTTTAACGAGACAGGCGATGGTCCGATGTCCGAGATCGCCTGCCCACCCTTCTTTTTTTGTCGGCTGCGACGAGATAGTCGTCGGCGAGTCCTATTTCCAGGGCAGAAAAATAACTGTCAGCCAGCGAAGAAACTGGTTGCGTACTAGACGCCTCAACGATGACGACATCTGTTCTCCATTCTTATCCACTATGGTTTTCATCACCTGCGCAACCTCGCAACCACCATATTAAGTTTGTTTCACATCAAGTTTCAACGTCGCCCAGTGTAATGAAGGCAAAGAGGCGGACTTGAACTCGGGCAGAAGTACAGAGGAAGAGAAAGAAGGAGTGAAGAACGGCGTCGTGTCTTCTTCTCTTCGTGAACTATTATATTTATGCGCCCATTGCAAACTGCCTCAGTATACCAACCGGAAGCAGAACTCCCCTGGCGAAAACTATAACATCATTTTATAGCTAAATTTTGTAGCGAGGCCTAAGGGTTGACTAAAATGCTCTACATAAGCATAAGCAAATATAACGTCTAGTTTACAAGGCGGGACATCTCTAATTTGTATTTTTTGAGAGAGAGAACTGCCACAGAGCAGAAAAGATGTGATCAATCGATTCCAGTAGACTGCTATAATAGCTTAGAGGAGGCGGCGTCCTAGCAGGTCTGCGCACTTCAAAATTTAAGGCTGGGGCAACACAGAGCAACAAACACAACAAAGCATAGAATTGCTTCAGCACGTCTGGGATATGAACGCAACAGAACAATAGACGAATCAGTGAAATGGATCACGCGTGCTGTGACGCAGACCTGGTTAGCAAGTCAAGTCAAGTCAAGTCAGTTTTATTTAAATCATTATGATGTGGGTAGGCTCAGGCGAAAAAGCAAACGATGTTCGCTTGAGGGAGCCCGAGCCCCCCAACATGGCGTACAGCAAGGTCAAAAGTTTTTAAAAAAGTGCAAAATCCACATACACTACGTAACAGAATATAATACAAGAAATTCAGAAAAGTCGATATAAACTCTTGGTACATCATCATTAATACACAATGCATAGGTGTTAACAGAGATGAACATGTCATTCCTATCACACTTTAACGCAAAAGGAATACAGTGGAACAATTCAGAAAAATTGTTATTAGTGAAATTCAGAACAATCGATATAAACTCTTCGTACATGCTCATTAATACACAATGCATAGGTGTTTAACAGAGATGCAAATGCCATTCGTGTCAGATGTTAATGCAAAGGAAATACAGCGGCGTACAAAAAACGATTTCTTAGAGTTTGTGTACTAGATGTTTCAAGAGAAAAACGTTCAAATATGAATTTATTTAGTAACCTTGGAACTGCATGACGCATCATCTGTCGACCATGTTCTGTGCGGCAAAAGGGAATGGTCCAACGTTCGTGTTTTCGAAACGAGTGTGGCGTTGGGTATGCTTCGAGGGATGACAATGCTATCAAGAAGTTGTCATTGTGAAAAATGGATTTTTTATATCTTACGGCAAAGAAAAATTCGTACAGCTTATGAACGGGTATGATTTTGAATCACTTAAACAATTCTTCGGTGTATGTAACGTACTGCTTTCTTTTACAGCATGTGTATTTTGTGCAGGTTAGATTGAGTAGGTGTGCCCCAAACAAGGAAGCAGTAGTTAACATATGACATGAATAATGTGTTGCATATTATTAATTTAATTGATACAGGTAGATAGGAGCGAAATTTCACGAGCATTCCGACGCACTTTGATGAATTGGTTAAAGTGAAGCTAATGTGAGGGTCCCAGCTCATGTTCTTGTTAAAAAAAATTCCCAGTGTTTTTACTGTGTCTACCACCTCTATAATAGAATTGTCTATTTTTAGCCTAATGTCTGAAGTAACGATGCTCTGCCGGGAATGAAAAAGTACCGCTTTTGTTTTCTTACTATTTATTATCAAGGGATTTGCTGCGCTCCATGATTTCAACTTTTCAAGTACACTGTTCATGTTTGAAATGAGCAATGGAATGTTATTGCCCCTAAACAAGAGACTCGTATCGTCTGCATACAGAAGATATTTTGGAAGGTTGCTGATATCTGTTATGTCGTTTATGTATATAATAAGCAGTAGCGGTCCTAAAATACTTCCTTGTGGAACTCCAGTGGTTATAGGTTGAAGGGTTGAAACATGCTGATCTATTGTTACACATTGATATTGATGCTGTAGGTTGGAATTTAGTAGACAAGCTGCAGTGCCACAGATTCCATATCTTTCTAGCTTAGTGAGTAGTAATCGATGGTTTAGGCGATCAAAAGCCTTCGAGAAATCCACAAAAACACCTATGCATATCTCCCTGTTTTCAAATGCCTCGAGGATTTCGCATTAGTAAGGCTGTTTCAGTGGACCTGTTGGGCGGAAACCATATTGTGACGGATTAACGAGGTTAAGCTTATTGCAAAAGTTCATGAGTCTTTTATCAGTTACTCTTTCTAGGCCCTGAAAAAAAATCGGCAGAATAGAAATCGGTCGATAGTTGGACATATCGTTTTTATCGCCACTCTTGAAAAGTACAATTACTTTGGAAATTTGCATTATTTGGGAAAGCAACCTGTTGATAACGCCAGATTATATATATAAGTCAGTAGGGGGGCAATAACATTCAGCACATATTTAACTGGAATAATTTGTATGCCATCAATATCGCGTGATTTGCTATTTTTCAACGAGTTGAAGATATTACATACCTCGCGTTCCTCTATCGGATCAAAATAAATGCTGCGGTTATTCCTCGGAATAGTGCTGCACAGAGATTGTGGGTTTTGAGAACTGCTGACAAGATCTTTAAAAACTGTGTTAAATTCTTCGGCAAGCTCTGTGGCATGTATGCAGCGGCCCTGAAAAACGAGATCTTTGATAACTGGCGACGATGGGGTTCTGTTTAGCAACTTGTTTAGTTCTTTCCACACGTCTGCACTACCCTTACAGAATTCCTGTTGGAGCTGATGCTGCAGGAAGCACCGCTTTTCATTTCTGAGGAAGGAATTCAGCTTATTTATATATTGCGTAAACATTTTCAAATCTAAAAGTGACCTCTTTTTCACAAACTTTTTATATAATCTGCCCTTCTTTTTTATTCGTTTTAAACACTCACGGCTGATCCAGGGCTTTCGGTTGTTATTATGTGGCTTTAAAGTAATTTCTCTAACTTGTTCACAGTAAATTTGCTTAAAATGAATATGATTGTTTCATACGCCTCATCTGCAGTGTCACAGTGGAATACACCATCCCAGTTTTCATTCACAAGACTCGAGTAGAAAGATTCCAAAGTTACAGGGGTGATGTTCTGGATAGTTACCGTCATCGAAGTTTGCGCATGCGTTCTTTTATCTTCCCATTCAACAAAAAGGTATATCGGAAAGTGGTCGCTTATGTCATTACATACAACTCCTGATATTACATTTTTTTACATCAATGTTGGTGATAAAAAGGTCTATCAAAGTCTCTGTGTACATTGTAACACGTGTTGCAGTTTTAGTAGTGATTGCATGACCATTTGCTTCTACTGCCAAAAAAAAAGGTCTCTTGCGCAGGGCAAGATTTTAGCATATCCATGTTGAAATCACCCGCAAGTAGTAATTCCAAATTATTTACATTCACGTAGTTCAATAGCAATTCAATGTGGGAAATGAATTGATTGAATTGGCCGTTCGGCGGTCGGTAGATTACACAGCAGATGTTTTTTCTCAATTTCAAGCATAGGCATTCAAAATTTTCAGTCAATAGAGACAGTTCAGGAATTATTTCACATTCTAGATTATTTTTGATGAGGATTTAAATTCCACCACCTTGTTTATTAGGTCTGTTTAGGAAGAAACTATTATACCCATCACGCCTGTAAGCCTCTTTATCCGATGAATACCACGTTTGTGTCAACATTATTACATTGAAATCAAAAACAAATTCACTTAGAAGAATAGAAAGCTCTTCTTTATGCCCTGCCGATCTAATGTACAAATGAAAAGAGCTCAAGCCGATTTTCCTCGATGTATTAAATGTGGTGTTTATGTCATGCGGAGACTGAGCCATTTTACAGGCGAGATGCAAAACATAAACAAATCAAGACACTTAAACCATTTTTTCCACGTCCTGAGCATTGCGAAGGTACAGAATCGATGACGATTCATCCTTCCGTGCAAAAACCTTACCGTTGCTTGTCCACACAAATTTCCACCCTTTTGCTTTCTTTTGTTCAATATCCATGCCAAGTACTCGCTTTAGTGCTATACAAAGGTGTTCGTTGATGAACACGGGCGTGTTTGGTGAAAACCCCAGGTCGTCAGTTGATAAGCGCATCTTACATGCTTTTTGGAGCACGGGCTTATGGAGCACAGCGGTCAGTGCTTACATAAGCCTAGTACTGTGCACTGTAGAACAAAGCAACATATGGGGGGAACGACATATTTTCGCACCTAACATCAGAAAACAGATGCGGAAGAAAGAAAATGGCTTTCTCGCTGTTTCTGATGGCTGTTCCCCTTTTTTCACTTATACCGCCTGACTTCGCTCTAGTTTCCGCAATTTTTCGACGTTCGCCTCGCGGCGCGCAAATCTGCGGTCGTTGCCAGCGACGGAGCAATCTGTTGCAGCTGCTTCGCTCATTTTCTTGGGGTGCGAAAGACAGAAAAATCTGCAAGCGGGGCGTACTGGCCACGAGTGTGGGTGACCAAACGACGTTTCCGCTATGTTAACATCGTTGAACGGCTGCGTCCAAATCGTCCTGCGAAACCTGCACAAGCCTCTGAAATGTTTTTTTTTTCTTGCGTCACAGTAGATAAACTTAGCCCTATGGAAAAAAAGTTATTTCGGCGCTTTTGTGAATTGCCCGCTCGGATATACGCCATCCTCAAACCGCACATCATACACGACTAAGTGACACTTTTGTTCCTTAGATAAAAGTGGTTGAAAGTTTCTCAGAGCACAGCTTTTAAGCGCCCATTCATGGGTTCACCATCCGCGTGCCCCGGCGTCGGCGTCTTTACCAAGCGAACGAGCAGAGCGAAAGATAAAAGAGCGAGCGCGAAGCGCAGCGGGGGATGAAAAGCGAAGAGAGCGTGACGAGGAAAGCAGAGGAGGAGGCTACAGTGAAAGCATGAGACGGAAAGTGGAGGAGGAGGGTATTGCGAAAGAGTGAGAAGAAAAGCATAGTGCCGTTCTGCGGCGACAAAGAATACCAGATGGCGCTAGAGTTGCCTGCGTCGTCAGTTCAATGGTGGCAAGCTGTGAGCGAGTCCAGCGATTATATATATGAAAGCAAAGCGCTGCCTTAGCGGAGGTCTTCTTGCAGCGGCTGCTGTGAATCGCGCCGTCACCCACGCGCTGTTGCTCGTGATCCACCGATTACCAGAAAAGCCGCGCCACGCTTTTCTCCGCTTGCAACGTGCCGTACGAGACCGATTGTCCGTGCCGCACACTACATCGCGAAATGAAAACGCTTATATAGCTGCGCTTTAATTTCGCAATAACAAGTACCGTAATCGTTGCTGATGTTTCTTTATAGTCGCTCACTTTAATCACGCTCAGTTAATGACTTTCTATTGCTAGGCTGTACCAAAGCACTCTGGGAACTCTTTTACTTTGTCTGTGTGGTTGCTGTAATTGGTATGCAAGTTTCCCTTACATACCAATTAGTGCTGTGCGCGCAACGCATATTCTCTTCATTTTGTTGCGATAGCAATTATATGGACACCCCTGGCGCATTTTGCCGTCGCCGCCGGAGTGATGTTCCGTATGAAACCCAATGGCGATAACACCATCGCCCCGCGTCGTATGCTGCATGTGCGAGTGAAAGTACGTGAGGGGAGCCGACGATCGCAGCTCAGTCTGGTGTTCGCGAACAAAGAAAGCGGAAAGCAAACACGCCGTCTCACGACGCACGAAAGGCCGTGGGGGGATGGGAGGGGCGATGGCGTTGTGCTCTAGCATCAACTGCGAATTTCGCGACAGGGCGCAAGGGAAACTGACGATCGCGGCTCAATCTCACGCAATATGTGGATGAACGCCGGGAGCGACCGCAGGATGGAGGGGAGGCGGCTTCGGTTCCGCCAGCAAGTGAGTACTTCGCACGGCCGCACGCAGTCACGCACGTCGTATTCTGCAAGGGATCTGCAGACGGCTCACACCTTTGTGCGCGCTGTGTTCTAGCCGCTCTTGCGTTAAATCATAGACGGCACGAAGGTCACTTCGCTCGCTGCTGCTGTAGCGCTTGCTCACCCCAGCGTTTCCACAGCGAGTGTCCGCGGTAACCGCGGTCATGCGTTCGTGTCTTCTTGTGCGCGCCGACACCATGCTTCTTATTTCACTTAGTAAGCGAATGTTTCCATGTTTATGGGGTTGATAAATCTACTATCCTTACTTCGTATAGCTGTCTTCTAATTTGCTATCACAATCGATTATTCGCCTTTCGGGTGAGTTAGAGAATCACAGCATGAACCTTAAGACTCGTGCCAAGAAGCGTTAGTGTGGCAGACGCAAAGAAATTTAACTGCTAAACTGAAATGAAATGGTTCAGTGGTCCCTGTCGAATAATCACTCTGTCATAAGTTTGGCGAGCGAACTAGAGCAAAACTCATTCACTGTTGGATAAGACTCGCAAGAAATCAGAAGCTGGCGAAAAAAGCACTGTTTTGGTCCCGGGTCGCGACGCATGGAAAGCACTGTGCCTTTCTAACAAATCAATGTTTGAACCTTCCCATGCGCACACTGGGGGCGAAGTTGTGGAACCATTACTCAGGGGAAAAGCTAGGACTCCGGTTTCATTCGCCATAAGCAATCGCTTAGGCCTGATCGATCCCGCCCTCAGACAGACGATTTCTTCAAAACCCAGTGCCACTGACGTAGGACGAACTTCAGAAAGAGCTGGATGCGTAAACCTAAGCAGGCGAAAAAATGATAATGGTGCGTATGCCTGCTTTATTGACACGACAAGCTCCATTTGTATTTGCTTGTACGACACGCTGTGATCCAATGATTAAACTAACAAACATATTAATTGAGTCTCTAGTTGCACTGAAAGCCCCATGAATGAGCAATTATTCTGGTAACTGAACTAATAACAGACGAATAACTCTTGCACTTTCACGCGCTTTCCTCCAAGAATTATTTTTTTATCGTCACGTCACCACCTGTGCGCACTTCCCGCTCATCAGACAAGCCAATTTTATGCACTTCCCAATTTTATGCACTCAGATAAGCCAATTTCATGCGCTCAGACAAGCACTTCCCACTCATCAGACAAGATACAATTTGGTGGGATTTAGTTTTTATCCAGCTAAATGCGTAAATATCTTAGAAAACGAAGGCATGCAGAGCCGGTAATGTCGCTCTGCCATGATACACGCACACGGAATGGCAATGGTTTATCGGGGCACAGAATATACGTCACCGTGAATTCACGTATACGGCCATTTTCGCAGTGTCATACAAACTAGTGTGCCTTTCTTGGAAATAATTGTTTGATGCTTTGGATGTGATAGAAGCATTCCATACGCATGAAAGCGTGTTCCCTTGAATAGAAGGCTTTTCTCTGTTCAGCATTTATTGAAATGGGAGAGAAAAAAGAACGTCGTTGTTAGGATCAGGGGAAATGATAGAAATGGATAACTTGTCGCAGATGGACTTCGCGAGAGGTTAACCATTTTGGCTATTGCAAACAAGCGTAACCCGACTTCAAACTGCACCGCAAAGCGGCGAAAAATAAACGAGGCTTAGATGGTAGCTGTGCATACCCTACCAGCGCCAGGATAAGTGCGTGAGGAGGCGAAAGAATATAGCATGACCCACAATTTCAGGAAGTGGCCAGTTATTAAAGACGCAAATGTAGCTGCCTCATTGGCTTAAGCGCAGCATAAAAACTGCCCTTTTGTGGGATACTACGTCGTGAACCGGTCAATACTTCTAGCAATGACTTCCGATACATTTTGGTTGCTCGAACGCTTAAGATCTTCTCGCCAACTAACCATAGCTGCCAACATGCAACCTGTGCTGATCACCGTAGATCACTCAGCAAAGCTTATCTCATCCCTGGATATTGAGAGATTCCTGATTTTCATCTTCTTTTAAATTTCAATTTACGCCTAGCTACTTGAATCGCACTTTGGACTGACATATTATTTCGTTTATTCTGTGGAGGAAGTACTTATAGACGTGCCTGTTCGGCTGGGCTTTTGGAGGGCATTTGCAACGTTAGTTCCCGCATGGACAAACGTGAACTACAGTGTATGCTGTATGATGGCTGTTCGTGGTGGTACAAAAAGCAGCTGCCATTCAATCATATTTGCGACATTTCACGTGCTGTTACAATAAAAAAATATTTATTGCGGAAGAAAAGAATACTAACACATTCATAGCAGCAGCGCGAAATTATGCATAAGCTATATATTTAGCAGGGAGAATTAGGCGTGAAGAACAGAATCGCCCTTCTCAAGGTAGGAGGAGGAAAAGGAAGGCAGGAAAGGTAGGAAGGTCAACGAGACGCACGTCCGGTTTGTTACCCTACTCAGTTGAAGGGGTTTGAGAGAAGAAAAGAAAAGAAAGGGAGGGAAGAAGGCATTATGGAGGGCTGATGGTACATTGAACAAGTTAGCGTTGATTCACAGAGAATTTTACATGGTGAATGGTTGAGGTACAAATGATCAGTGCGTTCTGTGAGTTTTGGAGCTTCGGGGCTTCGTTCCGGCCGCTATACTACAGCTATTATTAACACGACCAATAAGAGTAGGCTACGGTCTCTAGAAAAATAATCATAAATGTATAAAGCTACGAAACATCAGCTTATGTAGGAATTTTTCAGTGTCAATTCTAGGGATATATTGGCATAGGAAGTCGGGTATCACGGATCTGGTGTCCTGGGCGGCGCGAATGCCGGCGAGGCAGGAGACCTGTACACCTTTAGACGCCCTAAAGCACAGGCGACTGCACCTGACTCACGTGAAGCACCCTGCTCTGGGCGTTCGGCGACGAACCAACCTCTCAACTCGATTGTGCGGTATCACGCACCCTTTACATCTATGCCATTGTATTGGTGGCGGTCCGGCCACTGACCCACCACCGACCGCCAACCACCAACCACAAAAAGCGGACGAACCTCCTCCCCCCCCCCCCCAAAACAATGCTAATGGCTTAAAACAAGAAAAGAAAGAATGTCTGGTCGGGGTCTATCAGGCAATCGTTTCAAGATGACTACAACCAAGTCTGAGTCGAAGCTAACGGAAGGTTGCTAAAAGCAGGAGGGAAGGCTCGGAAAAGAAGCGACCGCCAAACATTCCTTCATTGCGGGCCTAATAGGACGCACTATCTTGTGCGTAAGGCGGGTAATTGCATGGGCGTTAAGGAAATAGCCAGCTCAGTGCATTTCCTCTCGGCTTCCGAACGGGAAGAGTCTTACCCGACTCCCTCGTTACGTCGCTCTTCTCTGACTTCCCTCCCTCTTCCCTCGCAGAAAGAAAGCAAGCATTTAGTTGTACGAACCACACTGCCGTTAGAGTGCCGGCCTCCGACCCGCAGCTATGGCCGCATGGTTGGTCACACAAGCACACGCACAAAAAAACACACACAAAGTGACAGAAAAAGCCCCTCCTTCTTTTTGCATGTTGACACTGTAAAGAATGTTGCGAATGAAGTGCGGGCAGTTGTTGATCACTACCACGACAACCATAAAAACAAAAAATTCTGCAGATCCAATGCACAATTTGAAAACTACGCGGAGAAAAGATTTTAGCGAAATGGTTATGCCAGTGCTGCAAAACTGTCCACCTTTTGCGACAAGTTTTGGAGAAATGCGACTGCGTGCTTGTCCAGCAAATCAGGAAGGCTCTGATGCCGCCGCCACGGAACAGCACTTACGTCCTTTCCGCGGTCAGCTCAGTTTAGTTTTGCACTATCTCTCGAAGCGGCCATCCGTACTGTACAAGTAGGTGACCCAGCAGACAAGACAAACCTCTGGAGGTAAGACGCCGAAGCCTTCGCATTAAAGAAGAACTATGCGCTAGGAGGTGCATGTTTGTTGCAGTGAAGATATATGGGTAGTCTTTATTGTGTCATGGAGTAAACCCGCCAACAAATCATTAGGGCTAGTGCACATCAGGCTTCATGTAAGAAAATACGTTATAATAGTGCTATATCCTGTGTGTCAACTATTCGGTGCAACAACAGTATAGATGCAACAACAAAGAGATGTCACCAAGGTCTGGGAGGGTTGAACTAAAAGGTTTTCCTTGTAAATAAAAACCATGAAGTCGGCGCATCTGCAGTAGGTTAACGTCGTAGGCGAATAACGGAAGCGCGTACGCTTCCCTTTAAGACGACTGCATTACACTTTCGTGCAGAGATTTTGTTAAAACAAGATTGCGAGCTGTAGGTGAGTGGTCATCCATCAATCTAGAAAAGACTAGAGCGACTGCGAACTAATAAACAAAGCCACCAAGGTGACTAAAGCAACTAAGAAATGGGATTCGACTTCCTACTCCAGGCAGAAGATCAATCTTTCGCCAGATGGTGTCGCATCTCCTTCTGACATGGGAAGGGTGTAAGTACACGCCTGGTTGGCTCCCATGTATCCATACATCACGCAGCTTGTCGAGATTTTTGTTGGAAGCACTTTGTGGACTTTGCCGGGTACCAGATATATCAGCTATTGCAGGAGACGGCAGAGCTTGTTCGGTTTCGCCGAGTCAGTGTGAGTTGATCAATAGAAGTTGCACAGGGCTGCTTAATTTTGAATTTACACACATTCTGCTTAGCGTGACTATTGTCTAGATACATAGACGTGCCTCTTTTGTGTGGATTCCAACCTCTATGCGGTCCTTTATTTGCGTCATTATTATTTGCACTGTTTCTTCATGTGGTTTGTCAGAAGGCTCATAAGGTGGTGATATCATAAATTATCGCTTTTATAGTTGTTAAAAATTGCGTTTAAATATACTGATCAACTTTGGACGCATAACTTTGCTTATAGTCAACGTGTCAAGTTAAACACACTTATTAGAATGGAAAGTGGTATATTTTGGGGGAGAAGCTTAAACCACAAGTTCTTGCTTCCGTGTAAGCTTTTTACAGGTCACCGAGTTATCGACGTCATGGGCGGCAGCAGCGAGGCTGATATTCCCATGCCTCGTGACTGTTTGTACCATTCAAATGCTTTTGAACAATTTTTGTGTTGCGGAACTTTCTCGCCGAATGAAAATTATAAAAGATCTCCATGGCAATTTTCATTTCATTATCAACGCCTTCAATCAGCACTTACGAAGGGTATGATAGGTCAAAGCAACATTAGCCTTTTGGACCCTCAGGTTAAATTATGTATTACAAGGTGTCGCTGCCAGCATTTTAGCGGCCGTAACACAGCAAAAATCATACCACTCAGCACATCCTAATAGAATTCGAAGAGATCCTCCCAGTGAGAGCCGGAAGTAACGTACGTCTTCCAGGATTTAAAGTGGGCGGAAAGATCAAGCAGTCGGCAGCCTATACTATAGAGAAGCTAGATACGTTTAGAGTGTTGGAAGGAAAAATCTGAGGACACCTAAGCCCTTCTTGGAAGTTGTGCATGCGAAAGCATTTGTCCACGTTAACACCACACGGAGGTCCTTCGAGTTTTGCGCTGCAATAAATGTCTGTGTTAACGCTCGTTCCGCCCGCCGTGGATAGGGAGAGTTGACGACGATGGTGGAACTTGCTGCCAGCCTCTTCGCTCGTTTTGCTGCGTTCTTCGGCTTTTCTACTTCGTCTAGGCTGCAGTGGCGTGGACGGTCACATTTCGCTACTGCCAAGATTGCGGCTTCCAACGATGTAGATACTTCAGGCTACATAGCGGCACGCGCTGCCGGAGCGAACAAGCTCAAGTGAACATCACGAGCGCGCCTTGGCCGCTCGCGACGTGGCGTCACAGTTTATTTATTTATTTATTTATTTATTTATTTATTTACTTATTTATTTATCATACCCTCAAGGCCCGAAGGCATTACAGAGGGGAGCGGGAAAGCGGGAAGCATAACAATGAAATACGGAAAATAAACAATGTAGGGCATTTGTAATTCCTAATTATAGAATACTATGTAATATCTAGCTTAATGTTTGTAATTACGACAGATAATGTAAAAAAATAGTACCTTGATAATTCCTGTTAGTACAATGTTAACCAGTGTCGCCCTCAGTCGTTTGCAAGTACGGCGAGTAAATGAAATAATGTGTTAATAATTCCCAATTATACGATGTTAGCAAATGCCTTACGAAGTAGTTTGTAGTCGACAATAGATACAATTTCACAGGGAAGGTGGTTCCCCTGCCGTGACGATCTGGGAAAAAAAGATTGACTGAAAGTGTTGGTGTTGCCTGTTTGAAGTCCGACATTATGGCGATGATCAATGCGGCTCGACAGGTAATGAGGCTGAGAAATGATGTTACTGTGAAGGTAGGAATGGTAATAAAATATGTGAAACAGTGTCAAACGTGCTATTGTTCTACGAGATGCAAGTAATGGAAGAGCTAGATTGTCCTTCATTGGATGTTACGCTAGCGGTACAGTTATAATTTGAAAATATGAATAGGACTGAATTACTCTGGAAAAACTCGAGTGAAGAAATAAGGTTTTCATGGTACGGGTCGCACACAGCTGCAGAGCATTCTAATTTAGGACGCATTAATGACTGGTAAAGTAATCATTTTAAAGACGGTGGTGCTTTGGAAAACTTGTGGCGTAAGTAACCGAGCAGGCCCATCGTTCGAGTAAACGTCGTTCCAGGTTCGTTTTGCTGTTATATGAACTTCTAAGTATTTGTACGAGTTAACGGGTTCTAAAGGATTTTTATTTAGATAGTAAGTAGGAAGAATACTGGTGTTCCTCTGCACGCGCATAACTTTTCATTTATTAATATTAAGTTCCCTTGGCCAAGTGTTACAACAATCAATCACATAGTCCAAGTCAAACTGAAGAGCGTTAGTGTCGTCGTTAGCAATTATTTCACGATATATCACGCAATCGTCAGCAAACAAGTGAATGTGAGATGTCAATGAAGAAGGTAGGTCATTAATATAAATCAGGAAAAGTAGGGGCCCTAGTACTGATCCCTGAGGAACACGAGAACGAACGTCAATCAATGATGAAGCATAATTATTCGCAGTAACAAATTGATAACGGTTAGTAAGAAAACACGCAATCCATTTCAGCAGGTTACTGTCAAGGTTTAAAAGACGCCCCTTCAATAGAAGCAGTTTGTGGCAAACCTTATGGAACGCTTTGCTAAAGTCTAAAAATACACAGTCGGCACAGGAAGCACTATCTAAAATACAGTGTAATCTATGAGTGAAAGATATTAGTTGGGTTTCACATGAGAATCTTTTGCGAAAACCTTGTTGAGCTGAGGTGAAAAGTGAGGTCGAGTCAAGAAAGTTAACGAGATTAGTAAATATCACATGTTCAAGAAGTTTGCAACAGGTGTTGGTAAGCGAAATGGGGCGGTAATTCAGGGGTGAGCTTTTGTTACCAGATTTATGCAACGGAACCACCCTCCCTGTTTTCCATTGAGCAGGCAGAGTACAAGTCCTTACTGATTGTTAGAAAACTTTAGCAAGTATTACAGAACGCAATGTGTCAGTGCTTTTCAGAAATTTACTATTAATAGTATCATAACCGGCAGCTGAGTTTAAAGGCAAATCATCAATTAGCCTAGCAATACCAGAGAAGTCAAGAGGGGTTGCATAGTGATATAGTTGTAGTGTTCTGTGTGTGGTGGATCAACGTTCAATGAAGTGTAAAAATTTTCGCTTTGCGCAAGCTTCACTTGGAATAACTTCACCTGACCCATCTTTCAAGGTGATAGACCTATCAGAAGACGGGTTAATGACGCGCCAAAATTTTCGGATATCAGTCGTAAGCATGTCAGGTAATGTATGGGATAAGTAATTGTCTTTAGCATGTTTTAGTGCAGTATGTACACATGATTGGCAGCGTTATACGTTTCCCAAGTTGTTTTACTTACTTATGATTTAGCTAAGCTGCTGAGACGTTTTTCTTTCTGTTAGGCACTTCATATAAGAGTTGTACCTAGGGGATTGTTTATTAGAAGTGATAACGCGACTAGGAATGAACTTTTCAGTTAATAGGCGTACCTGGTCTTCAAATATATCCCAAGTTGACTGGACCGAACGGTGTTCAAAATCAACGAAAAAGTTTGAATAAATGACGATAGTTCATGTTAATGGTTTCAAAGTTGGCTTTCTTGTAATCGCATGTAACTTTCTTAACTTTTGTCTTTTTGGGGTAGCAGACTTTTAAACTGAATGTTACTAAGGTATGGTCACTAATAACAGGTAGGTATGTTATAGGGGAAGCAAGTTCATGTTGATTAGTTAGCATTAAATCAAGCGTGTTTGCGGTGTACATTGACGATCTGGTAGCCGAGTTACAAGTTGGGAAAATGAAAACAGGGAACACAGTCCACAGAAATCTTTAGCCTGAACAGAAAAAGGCTTTATGGTGGGTGGATGCGTATTCCATATTAAATTTGAAAAATTAAGATCGCCGAGTAAGGATAACGGTGTTGTGCGAAAACGCGAAAAAAATTAGACCAATAGCATCGTGTAACAATTCAGTGAAAGTGGCAGATGACGAGGGTGAGCGGTAGCAAACGCTGAGGACTATCTTTGTGTAACTGAGAGTTAGGCAAGCCCACGTGGTTTCAAGTTGAGTGTTAATATCTATATGAAATGATGGAATATCTTTAGAAATTGCGAGAAGGACGCCTCTTCCTTGACTTGCAGATCGGTCACAGCGGTAGATAGCGAAATTGCCGGCGCCACAGAAAGTATCATAATCGCGCACATGTGCAGGAAACCAAGTTTCTGTCAAGGCAATAATTTTTGTATCGACCGTGTCGATTGCCAAAGATAAAGAATGAAATTTATTCGCAAGATTTCTGATATTTGTAGAAAGAATAGGCCAGTAGGGTAAAGCTGTTTGTGATGCTGGCCACTACCCCTTACGCTTCCCTATCGTAACGCACGTAGTGGAACCGAATGATTCTGTAATGTGGCAGATGCATTCTGTGCTCTTTCACGGACGCTATCAGTAGACGCATCGTAAATATAGCATTTATTGTGCAGAAACAATTTATTGTAGCGGAGTTTAAAATTGGGGAAACCGGGGTTACTGGTACAGAACTCTATTAACTTTTTGCGACAACGCGGGTGCAAACCGAGAAGTCTTCGCGATATGTAAGGTTATTTCGTTTGAATTGGTGGCGCAGAGCGAACGCTTTCTCCCGGGTTTTCGAATGTGAAAACTTGGCAACTATGGGGCGACACTTGGTGGGATCGAAAGGGCCGAGGCGATGTGCGCGATGGAGTGCATCATCTGGAAATTCATCGCAGAATGATTTAATCGTTGATATTAACTTGATCTCGGTTTCTTGCCATGATTCTTTGGTGTCAGTGATACCGCGAAATATTAAGTTATCACGGCGCGATCTGTCTTCAAAGTCAACGAGGCGTAAGTCAAGCGCTTCCAAACGACAAGTCATACTGTCTACCCTGACGTGTACGTCTGAGATTTCATTGGTTATGTGGTCGACGTTTTTAGAATTTTCTTCGAGTAAATCTAAGCGATTTTGGAGACCAGTTTGTTTCAATGTTTCTCTGTCCATTTTTGATTGACTTTACGTCAGCAGCTAATTCGGATTGTGTTTTGGAACTTTGAAGCGATTGGAGCGTGAAGATCCTTAAGCAGTTTGAATAAAACATTCATTTGTTCTGAAGGATCAGAAGGAAGCAATTCAATATCAAACATATATTCGGAACTTGCGTTAGAACCACGATTAGTCTCGACATCGCCCGAACGTAATAACAGTAGGATAACAGAAAAACAGCCGTACACTGTGTCAAGTAACAGCTGTGGGACACGGCAACAATACCAGGTAGCGATTATCAGATTTTTTGGCATGAAGAGAGGCAATTGTACGCACCTGCATAGTGAAAGCAAGACGATTAGCAGTGGTGCCGCAAGCAGTGTTCCCGTGTCTACTGAAGTGTAGGTCGATGGGTCGGCAGCTTAAATCAGCGTCTCCTGGTGATGGCTGTATCGATGTGGCTGGGAGGAAACGTCGAACGAAAAGGTCGGTATCGCGGCTGGCGTATCGCTGAGATAGACTTCGGTCATGCTTGAGGCTGGCACAAGTGAATGGAACGGTGCAGGTTCACAGGATAAGCAGGACGACCATCCGAAGATGATAAAAAGCAAGACCTGCATGGTGAAAACAAGACGATTAGCAGTGGTGCCGCAAGCACTGTTCCCGTGTCCACTCATGAAATAAGAATTTAGATACCGTTTCACTGCTAGAGACGCTGCCGCCTTTTTCGCTAAATGGGCCATTGGACTCTTTCGCGTCAGAAAAGCAGGGAAGAAATTCATACCAGCGGGTCCGTTGCAAGCATAGGTAGCGATACAAGGTAATTAGAGAAGTTCTTAGGGGAAAATGATTCTGAAGATGTGTACAAAAATGCTATAATGAAAAACGCATATACTATGCCTGAATAAATCAAGCAGCCTAGGTGACAATCTGTCACCGCCCCGTTTGAAAGGGAATGCCAATAAATCATCATCATCATCATAATTCCATTCACCTCTCCAATCTCCCAGCATACCACAAGTCAGAATGCGTTTACACACACGCTAAAACTCTGTACTATATTGTAGTTACCGGGATGTGGGTTAAGCGGGGACCTAGACGGGAGTAGCCGGAGTGGTGGCGCCATCTCACCACGCAGATTATAACAAGAGGGGGAGCAGAATTACTTATGCAGTGGACAACCACATGCTACTTAGCCGCCGGTGTTAACTGTCGGCAGCAAAAAATCATTAACCTCGACTCATCTTCAGTTTCCTTCGACAGAACTGTCCATGCGAAAGAAATACATTTCTAAAGGCCGTTTCACATGCTGCGACTGGAGCGACAAAAACTGGTGCAGTTGCACGTGTCGGAATGCGTACTTGAGAGGGCTCAATTCACTCGATTGAGTTTCAACCATGAGGCTGGTGCGACGCCCAGGGTTTCTGGCGGACAAGTTTTGTGGCATACTCCACATAATTTCTTAAATGTAATGAAAAAAGGGCTCTTGATTATATGCTTGACCTGTATTAGAAATGTTATAGTTTAGAATATGTTAAAAATTTGCCCGTCAGTCGAAGCATTGATTGCGATAGCAGATTATACCACAACTATAGGAAGTAAAGGTAGTCGTTTTATCAGCTGCACAAATTGCCGCAAACATTCGTTTGTTAACTGAATTAACAGGCACATTGTCAGCGCGTGCGCAGACAAACACAAACACATCTCACTCGATGACCTCGGGCACTCGCTGTCAGGACGCGCGTGTGATGACGACCGGGTACAGCGGCAAGAGTATTTCCCTTCGTGCTGCCTCTCTTCAACGCGAGACAGGTGGGCCAGAACACAGCGCACAAAAAGCCATCAACTGTCTCAGGAAAATCAGCCTTTAGTAGCCAGCCCAGATTGCTTCCAAGATTCGCGCGCCCGCGCTCATCCATTGTAGCTACAGTAAAAAAGGAGATGCTCCGTAACCTGCACGCCCCTACCCCTCCTAGCACCATCATGCTCGTTCCAGGCGCGCTATTCCAGGTTGGTCATCTGATTCTCCCCATGCGGTCTTTCGCCATCGTCGTCAGACCATCATCGGCGTATACTTCTCATCAGCCCGTTGTCCTAACATCGTTTGCGTCATCCTTTCGTCATTATATCTTCATTATTTTAGAATCTTCCGCCCAATTTCGTCATGCAACAGTTGTCATACCGTCTTTGCAATTTGGTTGACGTGGGCGGCTGCAATATTCAAGCTGGGCCTGGTCGACCAGCGCGAAGTCGTTGCCCTGGCTTTGCGTGCGGTCCAGACTAGAGGATTTCTGGAATAAGGGAGCCTCCCATCTCAAGTGACAAGTAACTCCTTTAACAAAGGCTTATTCATGTCATATCATGTCTTTCCTTTTTCGTCATTCTGTCATAAGTATGTGGTCCTCATTCAATTGTAATTATTATGACTGCATTCGCATGGATTCATTGTCACTGCGTCGTCGTCACGCATTTGCTGTCCTACCTTAGTCATGACACCGTCATGGTTGTTCCATAATAGTAATTTGAGCTTTGCCATCCGACTCATATCATACAGCCGTCATGCTGCACTCGACGTCAGACCTTCTCACGCAATCGTTGTCATATAGCTATCGTCATAACATCATCGTCATCCTATAGTCCTCATTGTCTTGGTGTCGTCGGTTTACCATGTTTATCCTTTAAAACTCGTCATTGCACCGTCGTCATATAGTCGACGTCTTGGATTTGTTATCATACCATCGTCGTCACGCTCTCGTCATTATACGTCCCTCATCTTTACAGGATCGTCATCCTATTGTCGTCATGGCGTCATACCACCTTCGGCTGCCTCAATGTAAACTTTGAAGGTGGACGAGCACTCAAGCCACGGAGAGATGCGTAGCTGGTTAAGCGAGAAGGCTATACAACAACCAATAGACTGAAAGCTCATGGAGGCAGCAAGAGCACCAGACCCTCAAGTGACTTGTCGAGCTCGAGAATGGGAGCAAAAACACCCAGCCACCACCACCGCTAACGCTTAAACAGTCGCGTTACACATGCGTAATCGTACTGTGGCTTTTTTTTCGCAATCAGTCCGACATATTGTCATATCATAATAAAAAGCTCGTCATGTCTTTACTACATAATCAAGTATTTTATTTCCTGTGTATAAGCGGCCCTTCGCACCTTGCTATGCGGCTTCCTGCAAGCTTGCAGAGTGCTCATTATACGACTTCAGAGTACTTGGGGGAAGTTGGCCTGCAGGTATCATCTGCTAAGTCGGCCTTAATAGCGTATTATCCTGAACAACGTGTTCGTAGAACCATAGGATGACTGCAACATGACGATACGCCGATAAGCTGGGTGCGACAACACAGTTACTTGGGCTTAAATGTCGATGATCGGATCTCTGAGTCCTGCCATCAAATTCGTACGGTACCAATCACAAGCCATCCTTATCTGTTTGACCGCAAATACGGCTGGAGGTGCCGGTTGCGGGAAAACAAGTGCTCGGCAGCTGCATCACTCTTCTGTGCTATCAGGGGTGATGTATCAGTTACCAGTCCTGAACTTGCCACCTAGATTGATGGCTCAGCTGGAACGAAATCATGGTGTTGCCCTCCTGCTCATGTTTGGATTACCTCATGAGGCGCAGCATGTCGTATTACTCACTGAATCACGTCCGTTGCGCCGTAAGCACTAAGCAGAGCAAAGAGCTCTGTGTATATGGAGCGTCTGCAGCGCGCATTGAATGGCTCATAGCTCCTTTGATCGGCTGGTTCACCACCGGATTTCCCGCATGGAAAAATTGACGGTCTCGATCATTTATGACTATTGCTGGCAGTTGTAAATGTGGTGCTTCGGTTATGCTTCCGCCTCCGTAAGATATTAAGAAACGTCTATTCTACATTCATCTCACAATCCTTAAAAACAAAAAAAGTGTGATATGTCTGTTTCTGCAATATTCTAATTGGCTCAGACAGATATGCTTGAAACATTTCCAGATTATCTCAAATGTTCACAAAGGCACCATACACAATGACGGTGATGGTGGCTTTGGAGCTTTTCTCTGCCCTTCGACTGAAGTACGATGCGTATTTCATATACCAAATTCAGCCTATCCTTATACAGGGATCTTTCAACTTCTTCTAACCTCTCCATTCTGAACTTAACCACTCTGACATGTTACCCCGACGAAAGCATAAAAGTCCTGCACACCTTAATCAACTCTCAGCGCTGCATCCGCTTAGATAAATACATTTAGTACTATGGACTCGTACCCGTATCTCTCACAACCTAAATCTTCTACAGTTGGAACCCAGAACTAACATGTACAAACAGTTTTTTTCATCACGTTTGCTTTCCCGGAAATGTTCGTTGTTTGCCTCTGACTGATTTTTCGTCTGCAATTCGCATATGATGTTAGTGTCACTCCTGCTATAGCCCAAGGTGGGCTGTAGCACTTAAAATTTTTTTAAAAATGAAATAAATAAAAATAACGACCATGACGGCCCGAAAATTTCGTGCAAGTTTGATTACGTTCGTTGGCTGATTGCTCACTGCCTCATCAAGCTGTATTCAAACCAGCGCGTCGCAGAGAGTCCCCTGTTTGTTGTTCAGGCTTACGCCGTCGTACTAGAGCACAACTAATCCAATTACGGGTTGACCCTGTGTACGTGTGTGAACGTTCATATTGACCAGGACCAACAAGTCCGCCGTCTACGTCTTGCACTTACTGCGAGACAATTCAGCGCCTGATTGTGGAGTGCCCCCTTTCATTACGCAGCGCTCGTTGGTATCATCTCTCTAGCCTGTGTTGCATGACATACTTAACGAATGTCTGCACGGTAATGGTTGCGCGTCTCGACGGCACTGAACTTAATACACTCCACATTCTTTTATAGAAGAAACTAACTCAGGTTTCGGCTTATAGCTTATCTTTTTTCACATGACAAGACTTTAGACATTATCACTTCTGTCTCTACCATTCTTTTAGTTGCTGGAACAGCAATGACTGACCCCACTGTGCATGATTTGTACGATGTGTTTGATTGTCCTGTTTTGCTTTCACATTTGATGTCTTTCGTTGTCTGCGCTCTTTCGTTGCTAAATTCAATTTCTTTGAGTCTTTCTCTTCCTTTCTGAAAAAAAGGCAGGCATTGTACATCTCCTGGTAGCAGTTGCCAGCCTGCTCCTATAGCTTTCCTTTTCTCCTCATGTGCATGTTTGCTTGAAAAACAAATAACAAAAATTTCACGTCCGATTGTGCTTAGGTGAGCAAGTTTTATAAAATGCCACAGCGCCACATAAAACACGAAACAAAAGTTATGTTAGCGTGATACCCGTTTCTCTTTATCAATACGCCCATGATACGATGATCGTGACTACCGCCCACAGCTACTATGATGCGATTGCTTCTTTACAGTCTGCTGCCACAAAAGCTATGGATTGGTTTCAAAACAACCTAATTACTATAAATGTATCTAAGACGCAATTAATCTGCTTCCATAATCCTTTAAGGAGGGTAGCCCTTGATTATCCTCTTGTTTTGCATTCTTCAGATTGTTCAGCTTGTTCTTGTAGACCTTTAAAGTACTCACCTGTTGTAAAATATCTTGGTTTATATCTTGATAGCGACCTTTCTTGGAACAGTCACCTTGCTTACGTTTGTAAAAAGCTTCGCGCCGTATCCTGTTTGCTGTACAATATAAGATACTACATGCCCTTATCAGTAAGGAAAACTATAACACATGCTTTAGGCTACAGTCTACTCCGGTATGGAATAACAATTTACGGGCACTGTGCTGTCCGCTGGCACAACAGAATAAATGCGATACTGCACTCCCTCTTAAAAAACATATCTTATGATCTGAACCTGAATGCTGACACAGACCGTTTCAAAGTACTTTCGATGCCGAATTTCAATGATCTTTTAATGCAAACGGTTGTTTTGAAACACTTCTGGTGCAGTCAATTCTTAGTTCCATACACAGCTTCCCGATGCTTAAGGCCCAGGGACCCCTTTTGGAGGCCACGTTGTTCCACAAGGTACGGCACTAGAGCTCGGGCCCATTATGTGCCCACCTACTTCAATAAATTACCGCACAGCACATTTTGTGCAAAAACAAAATATAAGTTAAAGAGACTACTAAGGAGTGTCTGTTCGTAAAGACGTACTTGTTCCATTTATTTACCGTTACTGCTTGTGTTTTATGCATGTGGTTGTGCCATTCCTTTGCACCATGACGGTCAGTCTGGTATATGGTTATACATCATCTCACGGTAATTTTTGTTCACACGCATTGCTGTACTTCTGTGTTTCATTATGCTCAATGAAATTTCTTTTCATAGACACTAAAAATTCTAATTACCTTTTTTGGTGTTCTATACTTGAGTTCGCTGCTTATAACTGGCATATCAATGTACCGTGTATGGTTTTGCTGCCTGCCAGGCACTGCCGCTCAAGCCTTCAAAGGCTTTGGCAGGCCTGTATGAATGTACTGATTTGATTATTGGCAATAAAAGTATTATTATTATTATTATTATTATTATTATTATTATTATTATTATTATTATTATTATTATTATTATTATTATTATTATTATTATTATTATGTGAACTTGAAACGACAGGGCTGCTACAAGGGATTTATCCACGGCTTCCTCTTGCGCTGAACTTGACGTATAACAAAACCAGCTGCAATAATTTTCCGGATGCAGCCGCCTCAACATCGTTGAGGACAAAACGACGCAAGACATATAAGACAAAAACCAGAATCGCAAGGGCACCTAGGGAAAAGGAATAGAGAAGATCATTAAGAATCAGTGACGCGTCGCGCAAGGGGACGCAGGAATGCTTCGTGTCAAGCGCGTGGTATCTAACGGCCACAGAAGGCATCGTGGGAAACACCACCATTGTGTTTTCCTCAAAGGCTGGCTTCCTCAAGTAACGCTTCAACCTTTCAGATTCTTCACAACCCTTTTTGTTGTGTGTTTGGTCCTCACCGACGATTCTCGTCAAAATTCCGGCGGTGCCACTTGGTCAAAGTCGTTTGCTTGTATCCTCGGCAAGCCTTACCAGAAAGGCACACGCTCTAGCTCGTGCGTTTGAGAGCTCCAGAGCTTTATTGTAAACATTAGCTACTTCCCTTCCGAACTATTTAGCATCGCCGCTCTTTTAAGATTCTTGTTACGCTTGCTAAAGTACATCGGAATATCGTAAGCACGCCTGAAGTGCATGGCTTGACGTCAAATGCAGACCTACGCAGGGAGAAGACAGACGGACGGACGGACATGGGAGGATGTGCAGGGGTTCGGCTTTAGAGTATGCATCTGTTCCTATATACTGAAACCACAAAACAGTAACAAAAATAACGAATGAAGCCGCCAGAAGAAAACGATAACCCTGACCTCCACAAGCAAAATATCTTCTTTAAGCCTAGGCTATTATCTTTGGCCCGCAGAACCTTAAATGAGGAACGTAAGCAAAGAACCCTTCTATGATCTCGCAAGCATGGGGTGTCGAAGAAAAGTGTGAATGTTAAGGAGGCCTTGATTGGCTCTGATATATTTATTCAGAATATTTGGAAGGTAAGTGTTGATAAGTGTTGACAAGGATCGCATAAGTGTTGATAAGTCTTGGATCAAGTCTCATAGTATTGATAACGATCGCTAAGCCTTCATAAGGGTCTGATCTAGTCGGATCAAGTTGATAACGAGCGATGAGGGTCGTTAAGCGTGTATACAGGTGGGATCAAGTTTCATAACATTGATAATGACACCGGGCTGCGTGGAGATGAGCAAGCGACACAATGCTTACGCACACTTATACAGATCCGAGAGGAGTATCGCTGTGAATTTTCGTGGCTTCCTTTTGTGACTGTACAAGTGGAATTAACCGCATTCATTAAAATATCATGGTTATGCTGTACACGTATGGTAAACCTTGGGGAGCAGCTACCTCGTGAAGCTGCTGCACGTAAGAGCTTTTATGCGTTTGTTCCTTCCCTTATCGATGAAGGCAAATATAAGAAACTTACGGTGGCTTGAGATTTCTTTCCAAATATATGTTATTTCTGTATCAATATGGATTCAGCTAAGGAAGAAGTAATATCCTCAGAGGCAGCCCTATTATGACGCAACGTTCTACATGATTTCGTTTCAAAACAGTTTTTGTCATTTTCAATTTACATTTACAATATTGTCTCCATACATCGCGCCAAGGGTCGCATTTTAAGATAACCTTTGAATCTTTTTTACTGTTTAGAAAAAGAACCTCGTAGCTCATTTCAATTTGTTTTGCCACCGACGAAAAGTCAAAGTTCCAAATCAAGGACATGGCAGATCCAGCAGCACTAAGAGCAACTTCTGTTGTAATAATTTATTACACCCACCATTGAAAGCAGAAAATTGATGAACCTTAAAGAAATGGACCAGAAAGACGCCTGTTTCCCAACATTCGGCACCTCGGCTGCTAAGTGACGACAAAGTTTTCCTTTAGCCCTTTAATTAGGGTGTTTCTTTTTATCACAGCACAACATCTCCCCCTTCCTTGTTCGGAAGTCTTCTTAATAGCCTCGAGCTCATCTCTCATTAATCAACTTAGCGGCTTTTCCTGAACCGGCGAAAACGGGGAAACAGATAGAAATAGCCAAAGTTAATGGAGTCTCCTCTTAGCACCAGCAATGCGATGGTTCGCTTGTGCTTACGGGTCTGTACGTGACAGGCTTATTGAATTACCCGTATGATCAATGAACCAAAGCGGCGCCGTCCGTGATACACACCCTACACTTGCTGCGAGGGCCTTTGCATGCCCTTCAGTCGACTCCGTTAACAAAGTGACGCCCGGGTCCGCCTTGACATGGCGTCGCAACAAGTGTTTCTCTTGTTTGACTTCATTTGTTACTTGGTGCGGGCAGATTAACAACTCCTGCCAGCATTTGAGTCGCAGCGCTGCTAAACATCGAAAAGGATGGCAGGTGCAGCTGCCTGTAATTGGGGCAACGACAAAGTTAATTACCTCGTGCCGAAGGGCATCAGTGACATAGGCTCGTAGCCATGATTGACTGATCTTAGGTGCCGTCTAAAGAGTGGAATAATGACTATGTTTCGGAAGATGGAATAACTCATCGTAAAGATACGCAAGCGGGATAGCAATCCAGCCTATAAGGTAAAAACACATTTGAATATGAGTTTCATAAAGCCCATAATCAGCAAAAGATACAACACAACTAAGAGTTATGCCGCAATGAATACTAAAGCTGCGCATTACCGCATTGGGATCACATCTGAGACTACGTCATGTCTTATCGAACAAGACTGCTCTCAAAAACCAATGGCATTTGCAGCAGGAATACCATCACATAACAATAATTTTAGCAATCCAGTTTGTTCCAGTAAACAACATTGCTTTGAACAAGTTGGCCCACCTAACTTTATTGTTTATGGTAGCGAGCGGCTTGTTCTAGACACAATCTTGTGACACGTTGCTTCACCTGTAAAACAAGGAATGCCTCTACAGCAATCAGGACTTCAAGGGCGCCCACCTGCAAGTCGAGTCACTCACATATCAATCTTGAACAGTAAATTCTAAACATAGAACCACGCTGCTCAGAATGACCAAGGATTAAACACGGGTGCACAATACCATTCTGAAAATTTACATTGTAAATCCAGAGCGCGTTTCATATGACACGTCACAATAAAAACGCCCAATAAGGACTTGAATAAAAGACTTTTTTTGCCACAAGTTAAGACACACAGAAGGAAGACACATACTGGACTGTCTTAGAAACAGATGTTCAGGCTTGCGCACTGAAGCGTTAAACTAGGCATGGATGGCTACTCTAACGTTCGATTAGCACCAAATAATACAGGCTAACTTGTCATTGTCGTTTTCGAAAATGTTCGGTATACTGAATTATATAAAAATAGCAAAATATTTCGCAACAAGTTATTGCTAAAATCTTGATACTGTGCATCTGGTAAACAAGGTATGTATCGCGATTTACAATACGGGAAGCAAGGAAAAATTTTTTTGAAGAAATGCAGAAATAAAATGAATAATACAAGCTATTTTCTTTCATTTCGCTATCGAAGCCTACAATACAACTTGACAGTATTTCATCTAGCAGAGTATTTTAAATACTATGCTTGTAGTCTGTCCTTTATTGTTTTTGGGGTCTCTACTCGCGTAGCGTCATTGCCTTTTATATTACGACCCGAGATGTTTTATTTGCAACTGGCCCTTTTTTCGTGTGCTTACGGCACACAAGTACATCAGCAGTGGGTCCTTTTTTTTTTTTTTTAGGCAACTTGCGATTTTTTTTCGCCGACCTTTATTGAGGGCATTTCAAAAGGTCTATTCCATACTGTAACAATTCGTTGAAAAGCTTGTTTGCAAGAAGGCTTTAAAACGTTTAGAGGCTATTTGGGCAGTGTTGAATCGCTAATATTAATCGTGTCTATAAAACTTATTGTGTGTCTCTGATAGTAAGCTTTCCTTTTTTTTGCTGTAACAGCAAGCAAGAGCTCAAACCTGGGTTGGCTTTGTCAGTCTGTTCCTTCCGTTTCTTCTGTGAGGCTGGTGACGACGTGATCGACAACACAGAATGGTGATTTCTTGGTGTCGTTAGGTTACCCAGCCATTCCCAGCGTCAGCCTCGCCACATTGCCTGAGAAAAATGAAAGCTTTCCACGACTGGGATTTAAACGCCCATGCCAGTGAAGCATGCATATGGGAGTCGAACGCGCTAACCACTGAGGATGGCGCTACAGCCCTTGGCAATTACGGGATAGCTATGGGCTGCATACAGGCTCTGAGAACAGTGGCATGTGCGCAAGTTGCAGATAAAAAAAATAACAGCGTAAGAGACAGAACATTATGCGGAGGTAGACGAAGCGTTTTGTCGGTCTCCTTCTTATGACCAGTGTCTTGCGCCGCTACTCGCATATTATGCAGCATGTGCCAATCGGCCCAAGTTCGCACTGTATCTGCGCATGTATTTCTGAAGCAGTAACATGCTATACTCTACCGGAGATGTATTATGTTATTTGCATCACATAAACATTGTTCTTGACAAAACTGCAGTGTGCTTTCGTGCGTTGCACTTGTGGTCGTGAAAGCAGCGTCAAAGGACAAAAGGGGGCGTACATGACAATGATGATGGTAAGCTTCAAACATGGTCCCTACCTGCAATATAATATGCGCCGCGAATAGTTGGTTGAAAGGTTGGTTGAAGACGACGAATAAAGAATCGACAACGACATTCCCAACCACGACGTCCCAACAACGACGCCGCGCAATTTATACTCATTTGCACTGTAGCTCACACTATTCCCAATTATTCTGCGCCCTATGTAGTAGTACTGCGATGGTATAGAGAGAATGAAACCACTCAAATCGCGTAAGTAGAATTGCGTCATTTTGCTAATTTCAATATTCACAGCAACTGCATTAAAGCTTTGGCATCAGCAACTGTTTCATTTTTCGAGCTTCAGAACGAGCCACCGAGCCTTCAAAGCATGAATCGTTTAACAAAGTAACTGCCTTCCTCATTTCCGCCGTAAGTATACATTTACAAAAAAAAATGAATTTTGAAAATAGTGTAAGGGCACCTCACATTTTAAGGTCATCTGAAAGGCCATGCTACAATCACGTCGAGCGTGTGGGTGCTTGGCCTCTCTGTCCTGCTGAGCGATGGGAACAAAAAGACGTCACTGTCTTACATTTTAAAAAAATGTTGATCGCCGCCAACCAAAAATGCTTAGCAAAATCATTTGGTCAAACCAGTATAATGTAAAGGTTCGATTAAGCTATGTATTTTATAGAAAAATGTATAGATCACCTTTAGAGGAAGTATTTGAGAGTGTTAAAGTCTCAGAGTACTAAAATCTGCCCACGTACCTTGCCCTAATTCCACAATATGCATTGATATTTCGTACAGAAAAGAACATGCGCACATAACAAAGAAAAAAGCGTTACTTAATTCGCACTATTCCTTTTTTACTACCACACAATTGTAGTTATATTTCAAATGGTATAATAAATATATTTCTTTATAAATTACTGAAGTTACATGTGTTTTACTACCAAACTCCTTTCCCCCTTCAAAGATGCTCTATACCACTTGGTTCTTATTCTGCTCTTCGTAATGAGAGAACGTTATTATTTCAAGGAAGGGGCAGACAACCAAAAGAAACAAACACATTTCAGAGACAGAAAATATTTGCTTGGCAGTTCGGAGTTTTCTAACTGAATCCAATCGAACACCCTGGTAAACTAATTCGGAATTTGTAATTTTGGCGCTTAGCATATTCTTTATTTGTCTCTTCCTTGCGCAAGCGACCCTCTTACAATTTGGTACCTGTCCTGAAAACTTCAACTGGACAATTTTTCTTGTGGCGTCAAACACGCAGGAGAGTTTCCTCCATGGCATTCTATTGCGAAAATTGTTGTTGTTGCATTTCTGTGTAGTGAATAATTCTTCGGCCTGGAAATTCGGTTTTATGTAGTCCTAGGCTCAGAAGTGTCTTCACTGGGGCTTAGATGCACTTACAGAAAGTCTGAAGAATTACATCTATAATTGGCAATTTACATTTTTCATTTACACACATATTGTCCCTTTATTTTACCCCCATGATTGATGGTCCATCTCCCACTGTGGGTTTGGGCCGAAATTATTTATAAGAACAACAAATAATGGGTATGAACCACATTTTGAGGCAACAACAACAAGGGTAATTACGATGCTTAATATCATTTGTTGCTGGGCTAGTTTATTTATTCTTCAATAGATTAACACACAAAAGCTCAAAAGCTGGATGGGACATAGAAACAGACGTTGGTGCGTGGCCTGTGTCTAGGTTGCTGTCCCGCCCGAGTTGTGCGCTTTTGTTAATCAATGCTAATAAAAATCATGAGCCATTGCACTGCGTGAATGTGGTTGACCAGCGAACCTGTTTAGCACACGAAACAAGGTGACACAAATTTTTTAACCAAGGTATGAATTAATTTGCCGGGATTTTCGCATACATTGGCGGGAACGACGGGACCGCCTCCCCGAGGAACCGGAAGAAACTGGACACGCCTGAAGTTTCGAAAGGACTGCGAGCTCTGGAGAGCGGAAGGAAAGTAGACACGCATGCTGTTAGAACGCGGGTCAAATTGTAGTGCTTGTTCTGATGAGCTTGATATCTCATACGGGTTATATTTGCGCCCAAGATATTAAAATTACTTTTGCAATTTGTCGGAGTGCTAGAAGCCTGCTTAACCTCCGCCGAGGGTCACCCGGTATTGCACTATCTCCGGGATCGGCCTACAGTTTATGCGCACGCAGTAAAATAAATACACGCAACCCTAGCCATAAACATCTTCAGTGTAAAATTCGAGGACGCCTAAGAAACATTTATGAGTTGTGATGCGAACAAATTATAGTCCAATTGAACAAGGCTTAGCGGTCCTTCGAGTTATTAACTGCTCGCGGGCAAGCGAGCACGTTGAGACGCTTGTCCCATGCCTCCTAGACAGCACGAGGCTGTGCATTTTGATGTGTGACGCCATGCTACTTTGCCTGACTGCCATATAATCTAACGGGGACGCTGCCTCGTATAGCGCGGTCACTTTGATGTCGCCTCTTTCGTCACGGCGGGCTTGGAGATGGAAATTTCGGTCCAGCTAGCACGATGCCATAAAGCAGAGTGCACTGGCCTGTTTCGCGCTGGTTTAGCCTAGTGGATAAGACTCTTCTCCTGAGCATATGGTAGAGTAGATAGTTTCTCATCTCACTACAGGCAACGTTTTTTCTTTCGAAATTATTCTATTTTTTACGCAATAATTTCTTTATAGCGATTACTGAGGCGAAGTTAGAACGCAGGCGAGAGCTTGCGCGGTCAAGGAACGCGCGGGTAACACAGGCTTGCCAGAGCGAGGGTGACGAGGCGTAGCAGCCATGAGCGCTCCATTCACGCAACACCCCTGGCGCCTCAGCAGATGTATCCCTTCGCCGGCTCTGATCTGTCGAGGTACGCACCTGACATGGCATTGCAGCCAATGGGAATTTAGGTGCTATTTCGCTGCTGCACACGCCGTATTTGTCACTCAATGGATCATCTGATGATTTCGCATCAGTGAGATAATGATATTTGCTGTGAATTAATGTTGATGACGCAGTAAATGAGCTTAGAGCCGAAGCCATCGCTGACGTCGGCTGTCTTTCTTTTTATTAATTCGCACAGGCTTGGCATCTAAGTTTCAGAAATAAATACTCACGTTTTAAATGGCTATCTGATAAGCGATTTGGTATTCGAGTCACAATTCGCATTCGAATGGTGTTAGAAAAATTTGGCATTCACTCGCTTCTTTCTTACACCAACACATTTGGTGTATAACGCGTGAAACAAAGGACATTATGTTGGCTTACATAATGAATATCCATGAGAAAATTCGTCGAAAGGCGTCTGTGTACTTCCTTGGGGTCGTCACATTTTTCCCATTAAAGTTAGGCTTCAAATATTTCATTCTTGTTGCACCTCCTATCTGAACTACCGTGCATTGGGGTGGGAAACAATTAAAAACATGAATATTAACAGGTTACATGATCCAGAAAAGAAAGCCCGTTATTTGCGTTAACAAACTATTGCACGTTCTACTCATTTCACAGGTGCACGATGCCAAGCATCACCTTTTAGCAAGAGCGAGGTAGCCAGCCGGAAACTTGTGGATACATGCCCGATGGAGGCGACTGCGCAGACCGTTGTGTAAGGGATCATGTGCTTAAGCGAGTGACCATGGCCTTCACCTATTCCTGTGAAATGGTCAACGCTGCTCCCTCGGCAGTCACTAGTGAGCGGAGGCGACGGAAGGAACAGACGCTTATTTTCTACTCATTTTAGTCTTTGGAACTTTTCAACTGTGTTGCACTTACTATTTTTGCAAACTTTCTCCCGTTGCTTCTGCTGCCAATTTTTGTGTAACTTTTTCACACCTGTAACGCTTTGGTTTGCACCATAGAAAGTGAGATGGCTGATTTTCAGCGTGAGATGCGTAAAGAAATCAGGGAGCTGAAGGCCAACCTAGAGCACACGAACGACGACGTTCTAAAAGAACGCCGTACTAAAAGAAGAACGCCGTACTAAAAGCGGCAGACGAAGAGATGAGTCTAGAACTTGCACAGCTCAAGAAGTTGGCAAATCAGAACTCGCGGGTCACAGCGCAGGATCCGTATTCGAGAAATAAAAATTGAGATTGAAGGAACTCCTCAGGGGAAAAACTAAAACCTTATCGACGTTCTTGGCAAGGTTGGGGGTGCACTTGGGGAGCCTATAACAGAACACGATGTTGAAATCGGCCATCGGGCTCCTGTGAGAAACAGTGCTGTTAGGCAGAAAAATGATAATGACCAAGCTGCCGAAGAGGCG
Source organism: Dermacentor variabilis (assembly GCF_050947875.1). Lineage (NCBI taxonomy): Eukaryota > Metazoa > Arthropoda > Arachnida > Ixodida > Ixodidae > Dermacentor > Dermacentor variabilis. The sequence continues at coordinate 111,111,840 of NC_134571.1, read as the reverse complement.
CCCCACCAGAGGTCTGGTAGCAACTCGAGCATTCTGGTGGCATTCAAGAACCGTGCAAAACGCGACGTTGTTCTTGAAAAAGTGCGGAAAATCAGGTTCGGAGCAGATAAGCGGGGACTTTCTAAGAAACAGCAAGTTTTTATTAATGAACATTTGTGTCCAAAAATTAAAGAAAAGTTGCAATGCGTGTCAATCGGAAAGAAAGGAGACAGAAACTGGTGTTTCTCACGGATCGAGAACGGTAAAGAGTACCCGCGGAAAATGTAAACGTCGAGGATGATTCGAATCGATCGTGAATTGGATCGGGAAAAAATAGGCTATGCAGCAGCCTCCCTCTAGGTAAAATACGGCTGGCTCGTTCGAACTTGTTTGGTTGTCTTTTTTTTATGTCTGCGCCTACGGATATAAGCTGTCCTCAAGAGTTATCTCAGCTTTCTGCACTACGAGGCTCAAAGTGCGCTAAATATCAACGGTTATCTGATTATGGTCCGTACTGAATTCCGTTTCAAGTTTCGAGTCATTATGATTACTGAAACATGGTACTCGTCTATAGCTGATGTTTTGAATTCTCCAGGACACGAAAGTTTTTTTTTATAGGACCGAACACCGTGTTGGTGGCATACTACAGTTAATATCAAAGCAATTTTGATGTGCTGTGCAAATGGGCTTTTCTGAAATTAACACCGACTGTGAGGTTATATTGACCCTAAGGGAAAAGAAATTATTTTCTGTCATTTACAGACCGTGACAAGGAACAAGAATGGTGGCGGCAAATGCTACACAGTGAATCACTCTCTGACCAATTACGGGCAGTCCAGAAGGCCCGCGATGTGGCTGAAGGGCTCGGCCTGACAGTCCCAACGTGGGAGCGGCCCGCGTCAACGTATGGTTGACCTTCAGGACCCAATAAAGTTCTCCATACCATACCATACCGCCCATCAAACGGACACTTAAACCGGTTTTTAGCATTGTAAAGGAGCTGTTGAATTTTACAGTTTCAAATCACCTGCATGTCATTATAGGTGGCGACTACAATATTAATCTAATCGACAGCACAGCCGCCTTGTGTGAACTCCAAATTTTGCTTGATTCATTTTCTTGCGGAGACATCATAACTGAGCCTTACACGACTCACCTAGCAATTTTAAAGTCTTTTACACTAATTTGGGACAACTATGGTGAGTCACTTTGTTTATTCCGGGAGAACACTTACAGGTTTAAGTGATCACTTGCCTATTTAGGTGATATTGAAAAATAATGTAATTCTTGAACGAAAGGTACACGGGCTTCAGTTCTATACTCTGAAAAAAATTAATTCTAGGACCCTTGAAGCACTTAAAAGCGAAATACACACACTAAACTAGAGCTCCGTATTTGAGTGCACTACTGCTCAACTAGCATATGAAACCTTTTTGTTCCTTTTTAAGTCATGTTATCACACTACTTTCAGGTTAAAGACCGTAAAAAATAAAAAAAAGTTACGCACGCCTCTGATGACCGATGAATGCTTCAATATGATTAAAATAAAGGAATGCTTATGCACAAAGTATATCAACACAAGGAACTTGGATGATCTCTCTGCTTTTTAAAAATTACAGAAATATTTTCAGAGAGCTCTTTGCGTCAAATAAAAAAAACATATTTTGAGAAATTATTCAATCGCTCAGCTATTCAGACTAATGTTTTATGACGCGAACTTAACAAATTACTATACGCGAAACCGCAGCCAAGGGAACGGGCTTGGCAAAATCAGCGGGGAAAGAAGACCCTGTTGAGCTTCGGGAAAATGAGAAAGGCAAAAGTGAGTCATATACAGAGTTTGCCTACAGGCTTATGACAAACATGCAGGAGTGGCTCAAAGAAGAGAAAGCGTTTGGTGACCACGAGAAAGTTCTGCAGTGTTTCGAGCTCTCGCACACGGAACAGCCAAATACTTCAACTAACAGTAAATGATAAAACACTAGAAGGCAAGGACTTCGCACGAGGTCGCGGGATCGAATCCCGGCCGCGGCGGCCGCATTTCGATGGGGGCGAAATGCGAAAACACCCGTGTGCTTATATTTAGGTGCACGTTAAAGAACCGCAGGTGGTCGAAATTTCCGGGGTCTTCCACTACGGCGTGCCTCATAATAAGAAAGTGGTTTTGGCACGTAAAACGCCATAATTTGATTAACCTTGGAGACGGGTTTAAGAAATAGTTCACCACTCTTGTCTCAGGAGTTGCTATATTTCACAGTGGTGAAATTAAATAGAAATTAGGAGCACATAACTTCCGAACTGCATATGTTGAACCGATAACTTGTGATGAAATTTACTCCACTTTTATGCCACTAAAGAACAGTAAAGCTCGGGACATCGATGATCTTGAAAGTAAACCCATAAAATTAATTCTAGGTGTAGTGACGCCAACTTTTCGTGACATTTTCAATACTTGTTTAGTCACTGGTACCATGCCAGAGGCTATACAGTGTGCCAGAGAGGGTTTAGAGATAAATCAGGTGATATAAATTATTTTGAAATTGCCGACCCATATCTGCGTTACCTGTTTTTCCCAAGGGATTGGAGAAGATTATATGCCAGAGAATCACTCCTTTCTGCGATAAGCACATGGTAGTATCACAACAGCAGTTAGGGTTCCTTCGAGGCATTTCTACTGAGTTAGCCTTGTTAACACAAAAATAATTATTATTTAGAGCATTTCATGACATTAAACTGACACTAGGTATCTTAACTGATTTCTCGAAAGCATTTGATAGGATTGATCATATCATTTTATCTACAAAATTAGAACACTTCGTATTTCACGGAGTTTCTGGTGAGCTTCTTAAGGCGTACTTAAGACATCGTAAACAATGCGTAGTAATTAATGAATCTCATTTTTCTGTAATAATTCTTACTTCAGGTGTACCGCAGGGCAGTGTGCTGGGACCGCTTCTATTTATTGTTTAGATAAATGATATAATAAACAGTATCAAACTTGCTTCTTACATCATTTACGCAGACGACACAAGTCTGTCTTTCCAGTCGACTAGTATCGATGAGCTCACACACTCCACAAATGTTACACCAGCAGAATTGTTTCAACGTAAACTAGAATGATTGGCTCAGAAATTAACGTTGCCAAAACAAAAGCCCTAACATTTATGGCTGCGCATAAGGTTATTAGTCGAGATATCAGCGTAACACTCGGTTCTGAACAAATAAAAGTTGTAATAGAGGCAAACAGGTTGGCAGCACCTAAGCTGGAATGCACATGTTGAACGCGTGGCATGAAATTTGGCAAGAGCTTGTGGCATGCAATGTGGATTCAGACAGATCCTGCAGACTAAAATTAAATTGACGCTTTATAACGCAATCTGAGCTCCTCATATTAATTACTGCAGCCTTGATTGGATAGACACATCTCAGGCTAGCAATAACAAATTGCACACATTGCACAAAAAAGCCATTCGTCATGTAGACAATGCCCCATATGACGCTCATACAAGAGAACTTTTTGCCTCGATTAATGTACCCCTTGTGCAGCATTCTCATAAATTTTATCTTGTTATGAAATATAAACATAGTCTCCGAAGTAACAACACCGATTTTCTTAACTTATGCAACTTGAGAAGGCCATTAGAAACCACCTACTCAATCCGAAACAGAGATTACTGGTTAATACCCTTTTCCCGCACTAACCATGGGCTTCACATGCTGAGCCATCATATGCCTGACTACCTACATCTTCTACAAACAAGATTACCAAACGAAAGTGGAAGAAAGATCTAATGCAAGAAAACACATGGCTTTGAAATTCTTCGTCATCCGAAACGAATTCTTTAGTTTGATGATTGCGTTATAGTGTTTTTTAAATTAGTTTTTGTGTTTTGTAGCACATGCCCTGCTTGCCGTGTTCTTGCAATTACTTTGTTGTTTGATAACTACAAACTATATATATATATATATACGCGTGTATAAGAGCGCCTACATAAACGTATACAATGATTGTAAATTTATGTGCAGCTAAAACACCTTTACGTACTATGAATTTTTTCACTTGTCTCTAACACTACTGACATGACTGTCTGGAGCTCATGCCGCGCAGGGAAAGGAACCTCGTCAAGCTACTGTGGTATTAGCTTTTTGTACCTCCCCTGGCATTTTTTTCTTGTGTTGTGTTGTCAGGTAAAAAAGCTCAATAAAGATGAAATTGAACTTGAGCCCTACGACTGACTACAACAGCACAGGGTTGTAGCAGTAGGACACTTGCAAGCATATGGCCCCTCATATGCACTCGTCTTTCCAGCTGGAACTTTTCAGCAGTTAAAGAAAATCACCAGATAGGCTGTACCGGGAACGCAGCCGTAGTGTGGTATGACGTGAAAAGTATTATGCATGCTTCCGAGGGTATATGGGCACTAGGGCACAGAAATTACGTAGCCAAATGCACAACTAACATTCATGCACACTTTGCAAGGCTACGTTAAGCTTGCATGCTTAAGGTATCGTACAACAAATGATGAATTCCTACGGTCTAATCTTGCTATCGCGCTCGCTCCTCATTCGCCGTGCGCCTGCCATGGCCAAAGGTAACGGGTGCACTGTCATAGCTCTGTTTGGATGCCCGAGCTCGATTTCTAGACCTTGGGTGTGGAACCTCGCGTGCTATAGTCAAGAAACCGTAAAAGTTCTGCTAAAAAAATGCGGATTTGTAAAACCTTCAACTCCTGATGACCGCAGGTTTGAGTTTGATGGAATATGCCCACTACGGTTCAGTTAGCTCTCTCAAACGCGGCCACACCCGCTCGAATGAACAAACATACTCTGAGCTGTCCCTCTCTGAACTCCCTGCGACAGGTCATATTTAGCACCTACTGCGTCATGCTTGGCGCGGCAATAGTGCCATCGCTGTAAGCGGCGCCTGCATGATCAAGGATGTTTTGCTTTACAAAAGCAAGAACAACTTAAGGCATGTGGGTAGTACAATGACAAAGATATAAGCGATACTATTAAGACAAGGGGAGCTATAACGTAAAACTATTCCAAACTTTTCTATTGCGATTCTGCAATCAGCCCGCCGCGATTGATCAAAAACTTTTTTGGACCACCCCCACTTCACCTTTCTGTGACGCGACGTAACAAAAACCGTGATAGTTCCGCATCTGATATGGCGTGTACACACTGATT